>NW_005842665.1:727746-747225 GCF_000455745.1 Alligator sinensis | reverse complement strand
TTGCTCTATGGGATTTCTCTGATATTGCTCTACCCTGTACCCTATTCTAACCCTACCCCTTGTAACCAATAAAGTTCTCCTTTGTGACTGGTGTAGGAGACTTATTGAGGGGTGGGTTTAATTATGCCTAGGAGGCCCCTTGGGTCTGCGGACTAAGGGAGACTATCTTTTTTGGTCTCCGACTTGGGGAAGTGCCCCAAGTTCTTGTATTGGGTCAAGTACCCATAGGACTATTAGGTCTGTGTTTCCCCGAGGACACAGGCCACAGACAGTCCCTTCTCAGGGTGGTGGCAGCACACGTTACCCCCCAACTCTGCGGTGGGGCTTGAAAGGGGGTCTGCCAGGGCTTAGGTGCCCCTGGAGGGACACATGGGGTCCGGAAGGTGGACAGGTGTAGTGAGGTGGGAGGCCCAACACAGAAGCTCCCCCTACTTATATAACCCAAATAAGTTAATAATGTTTCCTAGACCTACCAAGTAACAATACAAATATACATATTAACACATTAAGAACATATAAACCATATAAACTTCCTTAAAGAATACCCATAGTTATATAAACCATGACACAACAACAATCACCCAAAATAGGGAGTGCACTCAGTGCCTCCCTGAGGGGTTTCCTTGGAGCCCCTCCCCTTTAGGGCCCTGGGACGTGGACACGCCCTTCCTGCAATGGAGGGTGGAGGCGGCAGACCCTCCTGTCCTGTGCCCGCCTCCCCTGTGGGGCCCACTTCCCCAGCAAGTCATGTTTCCTCTCTGAAGCAGCCAAGCCTCATCCCCTGGAGGCCGATTCCCATGAGAGCCTCTCTCCAGCAGCACCTTCAGCTCTCCTCAATGGCCTGGCACCCTGCACTGGGCAGCCTAGGGCTCGCTCTCTCTCGCTGGAGCTGAATTCTTACAGGCTCTGGTTCCCTGGTCTCACACCGGGGGTCGTGCTTTCCCCATGCCCTGCTCTGGGCACTGGGGCTCTTTTAGTTAAAGGCGGAGCCACACTGCGGGGCTCAAGTCACTTGGCCTAGGGCCGGGGCTAACCTGACCAGCCACAAGCTGCTCCCAGGTGGGTTGTCCACACACCGACACATGCACCGGGTGAGGCCCAAGCAGCCATGAGCTGCTCCCAGGGTGGATTCTCCGTGTGCCAATCCACACATCATGTGTGGCCTGAGCAGCCTTAAGCTGCTCCCAGGGATAGCTCTCCATGTGTCAATCTTCACACCGACTGCCCAGCTGCTTGCTGAGTTTGCAGGCTCAACCCACCTTGAGAGATTCTTAGAGCCTGATCCCCACGCGCTGATTCGTGCACCACTGAAGCTCAAGCAGTTCCCGAGGACAGCCATCTCTGGAGCTCCTCTCTCCTTGCTGTCCCTCATCATCTCCCCTGGCATGCTGAGCACACTCCCCTTTTATACTGTTCAGGGGCTCCACCCCTGAAGTTCTCCGGACCTGGCTGGCGCAGTTCTGATTCAGGTCCAGCTGCTCCTTGCCCCCTCCCTTCGGAAAAAGGCAGGGCATTGCTTCCCTTGTGCTGCCTCCTGATTGGTGGGCGCGCTCCACCAATCAAACAGCAGACCCTCAAGCCTGGGATTCAGCCCAAGCTCTGAAAAGGTAAGCCTGCTACATGAAATTTAAGGGTATCTTCTATTTGAAGGAATATAATATGCTCACTGATGGTACTGGTTGTAGAGATCATCAAAACTATTTTTATCATCTTTCTCATTTCAGAAAACAGCTGACAGTTTGACTGAGTGAACAGAGATACTTCTAAACTGATTTCAGTGATTTTTCTTTAACCTGGCAGCTGGCTTGTAACAGATGAATCTAAATAATCCGTTAATCATGATTGAAATTTCATACATCTTCAACTTGTATATCTGTTATATTTAGAATGATTAGGGTTCCAAAATTTTCATTGAATCATAGAAAAGTAGGGCTTGAAATGGACCTCAGGAGGTCATCTAGTCTAACTCCCTGCTCAAGCATGATACTCTCTGCCTAAATGATCTTAGACAACTGTTTGTGTATTTTTAAGACCTTGGGAACAGACTTCACACACAAGTACCAGGGCTAATAGCTGAAACACCTAAAATATTCCCTAACTTGCCTTAGGTAAAGTAGAGGGATGAGCGTGTGATTCTGCCATTGCAAGGCCAGGTAGCAATTTGTTCAAATACTCTTAAGAGGGAAGAAGACCCTGCTCCTGGCTATAGAGAAAGGTGAAACTGCCCATGCCCATGTGGCTGGGAATTTTTGGGGAATTTTCTTCCTGATCACAAATATAGCAGTCAGAGAAGGAGGACCCTTTAGCTGGGAACATTTGGGTTTTTAAAGTCCAAGAAGGAGCATCAGCACACCCTAGCCAAAGTCTCCAGCCTTGGTTGTGGCCACCTGATGTTTCTGAGGAAGGCAAACCCTGCCCTGCCCCAAAGCCCAGATACAAGCAACAGGAGGGGAAAAGTCCATGGTGACCAGCAAAGCCCAGAAGCATGGAATGACCAGACACCTACCCCCATAGATGCCAACTTTTATTTTTGCTGGGGGAGGGGTCTAAGATGATGGACTTGTGGAAAGTTTTTACACATTTCAGGTGACAGCCCTCTTCCCGAGGTGGGGCCAGGGTCCTCAGGCCCCCATGTACTCGATTCCTCTGTACCTCCCTTCTGCATTGAAACGTGAGGACTTGCAAACACAACTCCATGCATCACACACCCAGACTGGAGATCCAGAACCCCCTTTCCTATTATCCTATCCCTCAATACATTTATCTCAGCTCCTATAGTCTTCCATAACCAAACCAGAATGTGACTGATTTTGCATCCTTTTGATTAAAATATTGAATACTTGAATACTAGACAGTGTAAAATAAATTATTTTGAAATAGAGACTTCCACAAAAAAATGTTGATTTTTAGATTTAGATGCAATGATAATATCTTTAATTATTACAACTGCTGATATATATTCTACATTTTGTAATCTAACAAGCTCATCTAAACATTCATGTCATTATCAACACAGCATAAATCCACTTGACCCTTGTTGGAAAAAGTCTGTTGGTTCATTCATCACAATTGACTACCAGCTTCCAGAAAGCTTTCTTGAAATATCCCTTACAATTTTAAGAGTCAGGTTTTTCATTATCTCCTGAAAATAACTGGACTTGTGAACCTTAAACCTTTTTTCAGACCCCAAGTAATAGAATGAAGTTGCAATCAACATCCACTTAAGGCTTGTTCAGTCTAAACACTTGGCAGTACGAGTCCTGTTATCATACAAGATAACATATACAACTCAGTATTTGCATTAGCATCTTTGAGCTAGATCTAGAAGGACTCAGGTATCTAAGTCCTACCTGCCTGCTTCTGTAGGCCTCTCACTATAGTGTAACTGCAGGGTGGAGTGTGGGGGTAGGAGGCGAGCAAGGCACTAGCCTTGGGAACCAACTTAGAGGGGCACCAGAATGTTGTCCCCCCCATGAGTCTTTGCCATGGCAGGTGAAACCCAGGACTGTCCAGCCATAGAAGCTGTGCAGGCACAGCTTTCACCCCGCAGTGCATCTGTGAGGGTGAGGGAATGGAACCCCCAGAGAGTCTTTGACACAGCATGCACATCCCTGTATCCAGTCATGTGTCTGAGGTGTTGTGAACCAGGCACTTCAAGAGGCCCATGATGCTGCTGCAAGCCTGTTCCCCAGCTGCAGCAACCCAAGTCCATGCCACTACAGCAGCTGTAGCAGCTGCCACCTGAGTGTTGAGAGCTAGGGCAGGTAAGATGCTGCTTTCCTTCCCTCTTCCCTCTCCCATTTCCCCTCTCCCCTCCCCTCCACTCTTCTGTGGTTGGCATAATCCCACTCCCCCAGCCCTGCTGAAGGAGCTTGCTACACTTTTGGCCTTTAATTCTGAAATTAGGATCCACAAAATTCCATGCAGCTGCTGCCTGAAACTGAACGCATGTACACTTCTGACAAGATCCCCAGGCTCCTAAATGTCTGCTTTGAAGCATTCCCCCAGATGCCTGTGTCTTGATAGTGCTGAGCAGGTTGGTGCCTAGCTTGCAATTCAACCCTATCAGAATACCTACAAATTGGGCATGTCTACACGAGATGCTGACTGCACAGTAGCCAAAAAATACTGCTCAGTAGTGCGTTACAGCATGGACAGTAACTCAATAACAACATTGTAGCCACAAAAACTGAGAAAAGGGGCCATATTTATACACTGCATCTTTTTTGGGTGTGGGGCTTGAGTAGAATTAAGATGAGAATCACTGGGGTTAATATACAGTTATATTTGAAGGTGGGATGGAGAAAGGATATGTGCTGATTACAAAGAATTTTATAGTATTTTCAGTTAATGGTTGTAATACAGAAATGTCTAAGGTTGAAAATTATTTCACTGTCAACACATTACAGACAATAAGAGTCTAATAATCTCCTTTTCCTTTGCATCACTGATTTAAATTAACTCAAGCCTTCTTTGGTATGAGAAATAGTTAAAAAACTATTTCAATAGCCCAAACATCAGGGTGATGCACTGGTGTCTGTTTCAAACATAATTACATCTGTGTAATAGCAGCATTGGGAACATACTGCAGGTATTCAGGAATCAGACATATATTCATGAACATTGGGTCAAAGTTACAAAAAGTTCAAGGAACTGTTTATAAAATAATTAGCTGCTCCATGCGCTGCCTAAAGTAAATAAAACTGTGGAGTTAATCATGAGAATAATAATACTTTGCAGATATAGGCCCTGAACCTTAAAATCCTCGGCCTGTATGTAGCCTCACTAAATTTGCTGCTAGGTCAACAGGGCACAGGGATATAAGTGATTTTACCAGATTAAAGAGATTTATTTATTTATTTAAGAATATAGCAAGTGCCATACTGGTCAGACCAATGGTCCATCTAACCCATTACTATGTCTCTGACAGTGGCGGGAGTTGAGGCTTTCAAGGGAGAGCATTGAATAAGGTATATCCAGAGCAGGGGTAAGCAATTATTTCAGGCAGAGGGCCGCTTACCCAGTTTGGCAAGCTGTCAAGGGCCGCATGGGTAGCCCCGCCCCCTGGTCACCATCTTGGGACCAGTGTCTCAGGGCCAGCACCGGCGGGGCCCAAAGCGGGGCGCAGGCTGGCAGGGGTCTGTGGAGCCAGGTTGGGCTGCACTAGGAGGGAGAGGGGGGAGCAGGCCCAGCTCCATAGAGCTCCTGCCATCCGGGACCTTGTACTCCTGCTGCCCTCTTCTGGGCCCCGCCAGCGTTGGCCCCAGGACACTAGTGTGGGCCCCATGCACCCGCTCACTCCCAGTGCCTTCCCCAGCCCCACGGTACAGGCGGGGGACAGCGTGCAGCCCTGACACCCTGCTCCATGGCAGGGAATGAGCTGGTGCTGAGCGCAGGAAAAACGCACCCCTTCCCCTGCCCTGTGGCCAGTGCTCCCTGCTGCAACTGCTCGCAGCCTGTGCGGGATTGTTCTGAGCAGGCACAGGTGGGGGCTGGGGCAGAGAGGCAGCAGATGTTTGCAGCTGGCACAAGTTCTGGGTAGCTGCTGACAGCTACAGAGCCTGGGCTGGGGGGCAGGGGCTTTGGATGGGGGCTAGGGCTTTGGGTGGGAGGCAAGGGTCATGAGTAGGGCTGGGGGCAGGGGCTTTAGGTGGGGGGCACAGGGCAGCAGGGCTGGGGGGCAGGGGCAGCAAAGGCTGGGGGGCAAGGGGCACAAGCAGGGCATCCTGCCATTTACCCCCTGCCCTCATTTTATTTTGAGCAGGCATAGGCATCCCCATGCAGGCTGTGAGCAGCTGAAGCGTGGGGTGCCAGGCACGGGGCAGGGCAAGGGCTGCTTTTCCTGCGCTCAGCACCAGCTTGTAACCCACCTTGCTGCCAGCCTGGGCCCCATGCCGGCTCAGGGCTTGCCTTTTGGGGCTGCGCCGTGGCAGCAGCAGCTGCAGCCCTCCCACTCCCACGGGCTGTATTTTGCCCACCCCTGATCTAGAGTGATCCATCCCCTATTCATTATCCCCTCTGGTATCCACTATTATGCATTTAGAGGAGCAAAAGGAAACATCTCCAAACATTCTTTTCACCAGCTCTAATAAACCTATCATCCATGAATTTGTCTAGTCCCTTTCTGAACCTGGCTATGTTATCTGCCTTGACCACCTCCTGTGACAATGAATTCTACAAGTTAACTATGTGTTGTATAAAAAAAAATACTTTCTCTTGTTAGTTTTAAACCTGTCCTCTACTAATTTCAGTGGGTGCCCCCTAGTTCTAGTACTCTGGGACTTGGAGAATAACATTATCCCTTTTCAGACCTCTTTCATATCAGCCTTTTCCTTTCCTATCTTTTTATTCTCTCCTGATATGGCAACTGCTCCATACCCCTGGTCATTTTGGGTGTCCTTCTCTGTACCTTTTCTGATTCTACTACATCCTTTTGGAGATGCAGAGACCAGAACTACACACAGTATTCAAGATGTGGATGGACCATGGGTTTGTATAACGACATGTTGATGTTTTCTCTTTTGCTTTCAATTCCCTTCTTCCTTGGTATGTCTAGTCTACATGAGTTGTAACAGCTAGTTCAGAACCAGCATTGTATATGCATAGTTGAGTTTATTTTTCCCCTGGTGTGCCACCATACACTTGCTGACATTGAGATACATCTGCCATAATTTTGCCCACTGACTTAGCTTGGTGGGATCATTGTGCAACTCCTCTCAGTCAGTTTGGGATTTGACTATCAAGAATAATTTGGTATCATCTGCAAACTTAGACATTTCACTGTGTACTTCCATTTCCAGATCATTGATGAAAATGTTGTATAAAATTGGGCCCTGCCCAGACTCCTGCAGGACCTCACTGTTGACCTCCCTCCATCCTGAAAGAGACCATTAAGCCCTACCCTTTGTTTCCTACCTTTTAGCCAGCTTTCAATCTTAACAAACCAGAACCTTCCTTAGAATCTCACAACAATGCAATTTTTTAAAAGGCTTTGGTGAAGGACCTTGCTAAAAGCTTTGAAAGTCTAAACATATTATATCAACTGTATTCCCTCTAGTCCACATACTTGTTAGCATCCTAGAAGATCTCCAACAGATTGGTGAGGCAGGATTTCCCTTTATAAAAATATATTAATTCTCCCCAGCAGATTATATTTGTCCATGGGTGGCTGATTTTATTCTTTATTACAGATTCTACCAACTTGCCAGAGATGAAAGTGAGCCTCATTGGCCTGTAGTTCCCAGGATCTCTTCTGGATCCCTTTTTGAAGAAGGGTGTTATATTGGCAAACTGCCAGTCTTGTGACACAGAGGTTGTTTGTAATGATAGGTTACATACTGTTGTCAACCGGTATACCACTTCACCTTTGAGTTTCATTATACCCTTAGGTAAATGCCATCCAGTCCTAGTGACTTTTTAGTATTTATTTAATCAATTTTGATCTAAAACTTCTTCTGCTGCCACTTCCATGTGGTCCAGCTCTTTAGACCTATGTACTCGGAAGAATTTCCTCAGTATCTTCAGTGGTAAAAACCAATGCAAATAATTCATTAGCTTCTCTCTCTTGTCATCCCTGAGTGTACCTTTTACACTTTGGTCATCTAACGGTCCCATTGATTATTTTGTTGGCAATTAAAATATCAAAGTAAAACTGAGACACATTAAACAACATATCAACCTACCTTCATTTCCTAAATGCCTGCCCAAATAGGAAGGTCTTGCTGTGCTTCCCAAAGATGTCCAGGCTTGGGCTCTGGGAGGCCTTAAGAGAAAGAGAGTTCCAGAGCTGAGGAGCAACTGCTGACAAGACTTTGCAAGTGAAAAACTCTTATGAGTGGCTGACTTCAATGTGTAGCTTGACAGCATATGACAGTTCGGCATACATGTGGTGGTTCTTTTTGAAGGCATCTGGATATCTTTCAGCAAAACAGGAACCCTGGAAACAATAATTATCCACAGAATGCAGAATGCCTTCTGAACAAATACATTAAGCATTAGGTGTGTGCCTGGAAGATTCAGAGAGATTTCTCATTTTTTCCCTTTTCTATGATAGGGAAGGAGGGATGATTTTCACAATACAATATGAGTGACTTATGATTAATTTTTTCTATAGGGTGGAGAAATATTTGTGGAGACTTTCTGCTCTTTATTTAAAAGTTTAAGCAAGCCACTCCCAAAACCAAGGATAAAGCACTATACGAAGGACGTTGTAGCTTGCAAGGTTCAACTCTTAAAATAGAAAATGGGGGCACTGATTCACTTCTTTCTACAAAGAGGACTTAGTTCATGAAGAGGCACATATATGGCTATTTTGATATTTCTTTAACTGAACTTTTATGTTGGTCACCTGCTGTGTGTTGAGTGCTATGATTATTTCAGTAAGTAGGTGCATGCTGGCCAAGTAGCTCTCCTTGTAAATAATGTCCCAATTAATAATGTAATTATACAGCAGTGTAGAATTTTACTGATGTTCCCTGTCACTGCAATGTTAATATTACAATACTTAAAATTGCATCAACTTTCTTAGAGATCCTTACCCTCAGAAGTTTAAAATTAGAAAGTCATTCCAGTTTGGAAACTTGACCGGGCAATTTGCAGAAGGGGATTTTGTTTTTTTTATGTAAAATTATTTATAAATTGTAAAAGTTAAGACAAAGAAATAAATTGAGATTTATTCTACAGTATTTTATTGTATAAAATAATTCATGTTATATAGGTTATATTAATTAATACAAAATTAGATGTACAGTAGCTTTAGATACTGTTAATGATACTATAATTATCTTAAAATATTTTAAACTTAAATGTTACCAGCTATTTGTTGTATGATCTTGTAATGATTTGGGAGTAACATTTCTATGGGTTAGATCCAATAAAGGACTATGGGCCAGATAATATCCCATCTGTTAGGCGTTTATGGTCTAGATTGTATTTCACCTTTTAGCCACATAAGTGGACGTAGCTCCTTAAGTATGAATCTATTCCACCCTGCTTGAGTCCCTGAAAACTTCTCAATGCAAGAGGTGCTTGGGTTTTCCTCCTCACTTCTTTTTTGTGACTCAGTCTTAGAATCCAAAATCTAGCCCTAAATGGATTTAGGTACCTAAGTGCTTTTCTATTCAGGCCTGTACAGCTCCAACAGAACTTGCACTAGAAGCAGAAGTCATATAGCTGCATTATGCTTTTAGATACCAAAGAAGGAGGGCTCATCATCCTGGGTACAGCCTGGGTACACCACCATGCTAATGCAATTGTACTGACCACAGTATCTCAGCGTGGCCCTGCACTTAGGTGCCCAAAGTGGAACTGAAGTAGAATTTTGGTGTCTAAGCTCATAATTGTGATACTGTAAATCCTTGCTCAGCTGCCTGACTAGAGCTGCCTCACTTTTTAACTTCAAATTTTGCCCCAGCACCTAAAGTTGCACTTCTGTGCATGCCCACTTTATGGGTGGTTGCTCTAAATACAAGGCTCTTAAATACGATGGGTACACCATCACCTTCTGTTTTCTGACTGTGCTTTAAATGAAAAGAATGAGCCTTTCTAAGTTCTTTAAAAAGAAAGTTCACAAGTACCTACATTTAGGAGACAGCTGCTCAGGGTTCTTAAGTGAATGGGGTTGCTTCTCTGCAAGCCTGACTAAAGCGCTTAGGGATGGGACTGGAGATGCATCATTTTTCTTGTTGGCTAGTTCAAGCCTGATAATTCAATATCATTTTCTGTTGGGCATGATTCCTTTTGATTCCTTTTGTGGATCCCATTCTCAGAAGCATAACTCTCCCCATGCATTGTAAGCGACCTAGGCTGTGGCCTCGGCATTTCCTAGGCTCTGGCTTCCACTCTGAGGGTAGGGGCAGCAGATGCCCAGTTTTGAGGTGCCTAAATCTTTTAGTGGCTCTGGCCCTAAGCAACAAAGTTATTTAACTGAGAAAATATTTTGTAATTAAAATGTGTTGAGCATCCTGAAGGCACAAATTTCAGGCATAAGATATTGAAAACTGGTGCTTTAAATTGCACCCACAGCATTTTAACATGCCTCTGTTGTAGATTATCCCTAGAAAATTAAGTCATTAAACACCTCTTAATCTGTAGATTATGACCTCCACAGGGCAGGACATGTCTCTTCTCTGTGTATGTACAGATCCCAGAATAATGCACCACAATCTCATTTGAGACCTTTGGGCTGTACCTTCACATTTAATAATAAGTATCACTTTGGTCTACATTGTGCACAAAAATGTGGATTTTGTGAATTCATGTGTGCACATGCACACACACACATTTTTCAGGCATCTCACAGAGAAGCTTTGTTAATGTGAATATGTGATACTTATGTTAACTCTTATAGAGTTGTTATAGTTTGTTAGATCAATCTTTGAATCTTTCTTGGAATAGATTTATTTGATGTAAAATCCACTTAATAAACACCTACTCTAGGCACATACTTACCAGATAGACTATAATTGTTCTTTAAGCCTAGAATTACTACTACCATATGCAGTAATACTGGGGGTGTCATGGAAGGAAGATATAATACAATTTTACATATCCCTGCATTCATTTTTCAACAATCTTCTATGCTAGTGGGAGGCAACCTTTTTGGAAGGCATGCCATAAATTAGCCCTGCATCTTCCACAAGTGCCACCCTGATCCTTTACCTGATCTGCTACTCTGCTTTCTGCTGCCAAACTGGTAGTCACTGCCTAATCTGCTGCTCTGCTTTCTGCTCCTTTCCATGTTTCCTGCCCAATTTGCTGCTTTGCTTTTTGTTTTTGCTCTATCTGCCACTGTGCTGCCTGCCCCCTCCCTGATCTGCCATGTGCTGATGTTCAGCTTCAGCTTCAGTTAGTTTACCTATTACTCCAGATACCAAAACCTAGACCAAAGTAGGGAATTTATATTACTGGAGTCTCTGGTGTTATGGAAGCATTAAGCCTCCCATTAGGGCTGTGCAAAGCTTCGAATCGTGATTCGGATTCAGAGATGATTTGGACAATTTGGAGGCCAAAACTATGAATCCAAATCAAATCGCTAGACGTTTTAGGCTTTCCAAATCGATTCGGAGCTTCTGAATCGATTTGGAAAAGATTCAGCGATTCTGAGATTCGGCCATAGAGTATAATGAGGAATCAATGAAATATCTATAACTTTGTTGTTTTTTGGCTGATTTGGATGAAACTTACAGGAATGGTAGCCTCTGCTGACAGCAAGTTTCAAGGTGATAAGTGCAGGGGTTTCTGGAAAACTGCACCTCAGAGTCCTGAAAGCAAAACTCATGTCACGTGTGTGTGTTAGGCCACAGTGGGATGCAAACTTTAGGGATGGTAGCTCTTGCTGAGGCCACAAAGCCTGCCAAGTTTCAAGGAGTTAGGTGCAGGGCTTTCTGGGAAACTGCACCTCAAACTGCTGACAAGCAAAACTTATGACATAGGTGACACTGTGTGTGTGTTAAAGCACAGAGGGGGTGAAAATTGCAGGCCTGCTAGGGCCTGCTGCAGCCACAAAGCCTGCCATTTGTCAAGGAGATAGGTGCAGGGGGAGTCTGGGTTCTGGGGCCTTGCACCTGTGGCCTCAGGCAGGCAAAACTCGTGACATGGGTGCTTGTGGGACTGTGTGTATGTTCAGGTGCACCCTTCCTGGTGCTGAGGCCTCTGCACAACATGGCAGTGTACCCCCATGAAGTCTCCTCCTCCCCTACAGACTCGGTTCAGTCCACCACTGTAAACAACAGTAGGTCAAAATAACTTAGCTGGCTCAACACTAATAACACCAGCGACATCAAAGGTATCCAGATGAAACTGTTACAGAGCCTTTCTTTTTATAAAGGAATTGACAGCAAGAAGTAAAGATGTTGTGTTGGATATATGTTACTCATGCTGTGTGATGGTTTACCTTGTGTTTTTATGTTTATATGCTTATTATGAAAAAAACTGAAATAGTTAGGAAAAGATACCTTAGGAAGCTTTCGGGTTGAAAAACCCTTTATCAGGCTGAGGAAGTATGTACAGTTGGTGTATCTCCTGGTCCTGGATGGAAGGAATACTAAAGAAGCCAGAGGCTGGCCTGGCATGCAATACAGGCAAGAAAGCCAGTCAGTGAAAATGGAAATGGAGGCATCATGGGGTGAGGGACAGGCTGGGGTGGGTATGTGGGGGAAAGGACAGGTAAAAATGCAAAGGTGCAGTTCCCCAGAAACCCCTGCACTTCTCTCCTTTAAAGCTTGCAGGATTCATGGCCTCAGCAGGGGCTACCATCCCTGCAGTTTTCACCCTGCTGCATCTTAACACACACACAATGTCATCTATGTCATGAGTTTTGCTTGTCAGCAGTTTGAGGTGTAGTTTCCTAGAAACCCCTGCACCTATCACCTTGAAACTTGGCAGGCTTTGTGGCCTCAGCAGGTGCTAGCAGGCCTACAGTTTTCACCACACTGTGGCTTAACATACACGCACGTGACATGAGTTTTGCTTTCAGGACTTTGAGGTGCAATTTCCCAGAAACCCCTGCACCTATCACCTTGAAACTTGGCAGGCTTCATGCCCTCAGCAGATGCTACCGTCCTTGTAGGTTTCATCCAAATCAGCCAAAAAACAATAAATATTTAATGCATTCCCCATTATACTCTATTGCCGAATCTCCGACTCAGCTCCGAATCTTCTGAAGCGATTCAGCTAAATCGAATTGGAAAAATGATTCAGATCTCCAAATCGAATCTCTGGCATCTGAATTGGCCAAATCCGAATCCGAATTGAATAGTTTCCTATTCGCACAGGCCTACCGCCTGTGTTTCAGTCATATTTCTGGCAGAGCCTGAGTATAAGAAAGAGTAGAGAACATTTTCACAGCGTAGATGGACCAACAGTGTCAAGCATCATATAGAGAGCATCTGATGAAGTGAACTCAGGCTCATGAAAGCTTATATCTCTGATGGAGTACAGTAAGTCTAGATGCAAATCTAGCCTGCCTTCTCCCAGGTATCATATAGCCAGTCTGCTTATAGAATAGCTCGTGTTCCCCTATGTGTTCAAAATTCTGTCATCAGTGCACAGAGGAAGACTAAACCATTATGCAATCTGTAATTTTTCTAAGATTCCCTCAAGTGTAAAATAATGTTACATTTAACAATATTATCTAAATTCAACATTTACCTGCTGATGCTATTTAATATTCTGTCAAAAGATGGAGACAACATCTGTCATGACAAATACAAGAGCATGGAGGCATTTTAGAAAACTTTATGCATTAAAATTCTCAATCCCCATCTACAGAATGCAGGGAGGTCCCTTTGCTTTTTGCTGGGGGGAGGGGAGGTATCTAAGTTTTCACTGCATGGTGCATCTGATGACACATGGCAGGGTGAAGGATTTGCCTCATAAAGGTGTTTCTGCTTTGGAAAAGCATGACATGGAGACATGAAGCAGAAGAAAAATCCATCCACCTGGAGCAGATTTAGAGAAACATGTGGCATTGTACAAAGGTCCAATGCGGGGGCAGGCAGGCATAGCAAAGGTGCTAGACAAGAACTGGGAGACTCAGGTGTCACCCTCTACCCTTCTAATGACAAGCTGCATGACTTTGAGCAAGTCCCTTGGTTTTCTACTCATGTAGAAAGTGTGCTCTTTATGGATCTCACGAGGTTACTTGTAATATGCAATTCCTCTAATACCAATCACGCTGGTATGATGGACACAGAAGGAATAATTACAATATTAAAACAATAAATAAAGATACTTCTACTGTGAAAGCATATGCAGATGAAATATTATAATTTGTTTAATCTCTGGGTAATATTGTCCAAGTGTTGTTGGTATCATGTGGCTGTCATGTTTAGAAAAAGTAAGCAATGGGAAGAAGCCAGGGGTTTACCTCACGAGGGGTACAAATTGTTATGAGAAGCCATGGAAGAAGGGTTTTCAGAGAGTCAAACTATTGCAGAAAACTCAAGTGGGAAGGAGTTTGCAAGGAGCCACTAAATGGGAAATAAAGTTTAATACTACAAATGGTCAGGAGGGACATGTTGCAGCAAAGGGTGGGTCAATGAATCCGTGTTTTGAGTTACAGAAAGCTGGTGAAAAGGAAGAATGAGCAACCCTGACAGCTCACATCACCAGCCCCCACCCCTATATGTAATGCTTGCCCTATATTTTCATCTGCATTCAATCCTGTTATCTTCCAGGGAAAGTGCAAGTAATAATTAGAGTGTGTTTCTGGGACAAGCAACCCAGCCACTGTGTTGGGCATTGGCTATCACAGCATGCAAGCATTTTATAGAGGAGTATCATGCACAAATCCCAGTGTTTGCTATGGAGAGATGCAGGCAGCCGACGTTGTTGAGCAAAATCTTTATTTTTGTTCTGTTCTCTTTACACTAATGAACACTTGGCATTGCATTATGACAAGTACCAAGGAATTAATAAAATGGTTTAAGAGTAAGAAAGCATTACCCAAGAGATATACTGCATTTAATATTGTGGTGCCTCAATAAGGTTATCAGGAATCTTAAATTTTTATTAGTGGCAATACAAAAAAGCTCATAGTGAGGCCTGTACTTTTCAACACAGCAAAATCACTTATATGAATTTCTTATAATTTTCAACTGGAACCCTTGTTAGGGTTTGTCTGGGACTGATGACTTCCTCATTTTGTTGTAATGGTGTTGTCTTTGAAGCACTGAAACAAAGCCTATAAATACTTATGAAACTCCTCTAAAGCATGCATACTCCATTTTCTTGAGTAGCTTTATAAAGAAGAAATGCTTATATTCAGTCATGTAAATGATTGCTGTATATGTACATAACTAAACTGAAAAAAGGTTTTCATGACAAAGCCTTTATTGCAAAACACACTTTATCTAAAGATGTGCATAAAAGAATTTAAAGACT
This sequence comes from Alligator sinensis, assembly GCF_000455745.1. Taxonomy (NCBI): domain Eukaryota; kingdom Metazoa; phylum Chordata; order Crocodylia; family Alligatoridae; genus Alligator; species Alligator sinensis. The sequence continues at coordinate 732,342 of NW_005842665.1, read as the reverse complement.
GATCTTAATACATTTTTTCAGGCTGAACACAGAGTGAAAGGCCTAATAAATAAACAGAACTGCTTAACTCTGGACAAATTCTCTCTCTTTCAAAAAAACTGTTTTGTACACGGAAACAGATCAGACTGGGCACTAAAGCATGGATAGCTGGTATGAAGGAGATGTTTTGCTTCTCCAGCGATAAAGATTATTTTTTTCTTGTGAGCTTTCGGAGCTGCAAGAAATTCCTTAAGTGCTTGACCAGTGGCCCAAAACGCAAGTTTCTTGAACTCTCATAATGTTTCCACTGGATCTGTTTCAGACTGTTGAAAACCATTTGCAGCATACCACAAAACTGATAAAAAAGAAAACCTTACTATTCAAACAGTCATCTTTATTTTTATTGTTCCTTTACTGCTAATAACAGGAATGATGTGTTAATCTCCATTACCTAGATGTAAGCAACAACTCCATAAATGATCTCCTTAATTTGAATGAAAGGCAAAGTTCTGCATTCAAATCCAGTTCTAACAGTCATTCCCATTGTCTGAAACCACAGCAGGGTCATTTTTGTTTGCAATTAAATGCCATAGAGATTTAGCCAATAACTCAACTACAGCATGTGCAAATATTATAAATGATAACTTTGTGGCTGCTTCCCACTCACAAGGTAATAACCTTCACCTGGCCTGAATAAACTCGGCAGGAGAAGGCTGATGTGCTTGCAGAAAATAAATGTCAAGGTTGGAAGCCAAGAAGTTCATTAGCTCAAGATATAAATAACAGAACTAATAGGAAGCACCTTCTCATTATCAGCATACTCAATTTTAAATACTCAAATTTTAAATAAAAGGAAAGCAACCCCCCCAGAGTATACTATCAAAGTTGCTAAACTTTGAGAAGAGACAATAGCCAAGTAGTTTTTTGGCCCTTCCTTTCCTCTCCTAAATATTCTTTTTCTCTGCTTCCTCCTTAAGTTTTTCCTCCCTGCAGGTTCTGCAGTATATTCCTGCTTATATTTTGCTCAAACCGGAGTTGAAAAGAGAAGATGGGTTCCCCCCCTAGACAACTACAGTTCAAAAGTAGGAGAGAGATTCTGCGGAGGAGACCTGTGGGAGGAGGTTTAGACAGCGGGAGGGAGATTTAGACAGCATTTTGCATAGTGACAAGGACTGAGCTAAAACCTTGTAATGCAAAATATGACTGCCTTTACCATTCCTTCCCTCCCCATTGGTGCACTTAGTCACATGCTGTTTTGTATAACTACTAGACTGAAAGCTCTGTGGGACAGGATCTGTATTTATGTTATGTACTTTGTCCCATTTTTACAGGTACAATGTGGGTTACCAATGTTACTGTTTCACAGGTCTAGACTCCACTAGAAAAGCATTGCTCCTATACCAGCACATTCTCAAGCCCTTTGAGTATAGGTGCAGTTTCGATCAGCAAAACCATGCTATATCCTTACAGCACATTTCCCAATGAAACAAATTATACTGGCAAAAACACTTATTTTTTCCAATATAATTGCATACGCACTGGGGGCCAGATTCTATTCCAGCTATTAGATGTGTCAGTGGGCTTAGAGGCCAAAAAGGAGATCCTATTCCACCCCGTTTGAGTCCCTGTATCTTTTTCCTCCTCACTACTTTCTTGTGCCTTTTTCAGCCTTAGGGTTAGATGACAGTGTGTTACAAAATCTGAAGCATCAGAATGGATTTGAATGGGGTGGTACAGAGCTGCACTAAAGCACCAAGGGGAAACATAATCTGCCCCCTTGTGCTGTGCTAGTACAAAATGTCATAATAATATCTAAACACGTTTATCCTATCTGCAAAAGTTTCTGGCATAACCTTGGCCACAGTTAGTCAAGACTTAAAATGACTATCAGTTTACAAATGTCAGAATATTTTATGAACTGCATAGTACATAATCTCCATTCTGACTTGTGCCAGATCACTAATTTGTGACTTTAGGGTCAGACAAATTAACTTCTTTTATAGCTATTTGATGTTTGCTTAAGTGCAGTTGTTAATCAAATAACAAATGAGAAACACTTCTTAACAAGCTGTTCTTCTTATAGTGTGGGTGCATCTACATGAGACATTTTACTGGACAGAAGACTAATTTGCTGCACAGTAAAACATCACCGTCTACATGTGTGTGGCAATTAGGGTATGGCAGCCTAATTTACTGTGCTGCTGGATAGTCCTGTCAAATACAAGTGGTATCCAACAGCACCATAAATTACTGTGTTTAAACGCATGTGTATACTTGCCCAGTGTGCATTAAAAGTTTATTATTCAGTAGTTCTATTCCCATTCTGAACAAATCTCTTTGGTACTTATTTCAGCTTATGAATTCTTTTTCACAGCATTAACTACCTTTTGACTTTCTCTGGAACACTTAGGCCAGATTTACACTCACAAACTTGTTTGTATCATAATGCTAATCAGGGAAGGGAATTTTATGGCAAAAGCCCTAGTGTAAGTGAATGCATCTACAAACTAGATGGTATCTACAGTATATTAGGAGGGCTAGCCAGTGTAAGTGTCCTGATTTAGATATGCCAACAAACTTTCTCTTGAATAGACAAGAATTTAGTGAACAAGACAAATTTTTAACCATAGCAAATAATGCTTTTTTGTGGATTACTGTTTTATGGTTGGATCCAGATTGGGCCCATCATTGTGTCCACTTAGGTCTTATGGCACTTAAAACTCAGGCACCTGATACCAAAAAGGCAAGACAAATGGATAGAACTAGGAGCCTAGGATCCCTATTTGTAATTTAGTGAAGAAACAGTCATCTCTAAAGAGTGATTCAGGATCAGGTACCCTGACACTCTATACAAGTAATTCTCAACCTTTTTAGACTCAAGGCACCCCTTGCTTGACTCAAGGCTTCCCTTGGAAAATGCTAGCTTTTTGTTTTAATTTGTTTGGTATTTTTGTTTGTTTGTTTTGTTTTTTGACTACAGAAAAATAATAGAAGAATTCTTCTGTTGTAAAGAACTCAGAAACCCCACAACAGGGCAGAATGTCTCTAACACTATGGCTTCCTTTTTGCAATCTCTGGGTTTATATTGTGAACCATGTTTGCACACCTAAGAGTGCTAACATTGTGTGGCATCCTGTGGCACCCTTGCAAAGATTTCAAGGCACCCCAGGGTGTGGCTGCATCTGCAGCATCCTGGATAAGAATACCAAGAATGAAGACTAGTTGTCTCCAAAAGGCCATCCAGAGAACCCAGACATGCTTACAGATAACACTAAGCACAGGGGTATGCATGAATCTTTGCCTTTTGTTTGGCTTCTGGTTCTTAACCTTAGGTACCCAAAGATGCCTGGGTGCTAGGTTCTCCTCTGTCTGAGGTGGGATTCAAACCCATCACCTCCCATAGAATACCCCAAGTACCAGGCAACAGGTGAGTTCAGGGCTGTCCAACTTCTGAGTGACTGGTGGCTAGCTGGAGACTGGTGTGGCTGGCCACAGACCCCTGCCACACAAGCTACATGTACTCCTTCCACCTTGCTTCCTGGGCCACATACTGTGCTATGGCACCATCTCCTCCCCTGCCCCTGCACTGACTCTCCTGCACAGGCCCCACCGGCATTGTGCAGTAGGCATGCCCCTGCTTTACCCCACCAATGGCCTAGGTCCCCCTGAGGCTCCCAGCCATGGGATCCCTTGCCTTTGTGAGCCATGCTGTCACCTCTCCCCCATGGGTGGGGACAGGTAGCAAAAACTGGAGGAAGAAGGGGAAACCTAGAGACTCCAGCAGCACAGCAGGAGCTGTTGAAAGAGCAGCGACTGTGCCAGGAGCCCTGGAGGTACTGTTTAATGCCTTGGGGTCCACATGAGGGCTTGAGCCACCAGTTGGATAGCCCTGGAGTAGTTAGAAGGAAACACTCCAATCTTTTGGTTGAAGAGGCAGCCAAGAGAACAAAAGTCATGGCACCAAAATGAGAGACAACATGACACTTTGGATCTGGATTCTGTTCTCTGCTCCTCTCTCTGCTCCTAGGACTATATATGCATTTTACAGTAGATGCCCATTAGTTAAAAGATAAAAATAACCCTGGGAGCAAAGCCTAGAAGCCAGGATCCTCCTTGCATCCAGCTTAGTGCGCTATAAATTGTCAAAAATAAAGGACCCTTGAATACTTACTAGTCTCAGTGTTTAAAAACCAGGAGTGAGATTCTAAAATGCCATTAGTCTCTTGTTTAAGACTTTTTTTGTCTTCTGGTTTTTTAATCTTTACTGTACACTGTACTCATTCTTCAAGCTTTTCTTCAGAACAATTAGGGTTAGATTCTTTTTGCTTTTAAATAAAAGCTGAGATTTATCTTCTAGTCACTTGACTTGTAGAGCTGAAACTTTACAAAGAACCAGAGAAAATATGGGACCTGTAATAAAGATACCACTGGCAGCAGCATATTCCTTTATTGTTCTTATATCACACTTGTCACTGTCCAGAAAAGCATTAAGTGATATGACTGCCATTTATTATAAGAGGAGCTCTGCCTCATGCCTTGTTAAAGCTTTTTCACATTTTTATGTCTTTATTTTACATATGTTGTATGTACTCTGTGTTTGTTAATAAAGGCAAAAGG
>NW_005842665.1:724607-727736 GCF_000455745.1 Alligator sinensis | reverse complement strand
TTTTACCTGAAATGGAAATGGTGGTGGTTGAGGCCATTCTTATTTAGACATTACAAAGATATAAGGGAGGGGTCGGCAACATTTTTGGACAGAGTGCCAAAAACACCCGCAACCTTGACTTGTAAGATATTGGTGTGCCAGGGGTGGACAGCAGGGGGGGCTGCAAGGGATTCAATCCTTTTTGTGGCAGCACAGTCCTAGCTCCTTCCCCACCATCTGCCCCAAGGTGTGCGTGCCAAGCAATATGTCTTTGCATGCAACACACTGGCACCCGTGCTGGGTTGCCTACCTCTGATCTAAGGCATTATGGTCAAATCGATACTGTGAGAGTTCATTCCACATCTTTGGCAAGCTTTCAAGAAAGCTCTCCCTCCTGCAGGTGGTGAGGTTTACCTTAGTGCTGGAGAGCCCTTTCATGCTCAAGGAGAGGAATAGTCAATCACAATCCTTGCCTTCAGCTTCTGGCCAAGTTTACAGAGTCCAAACAACATCTTGCATATAAGCTCCACTGAGCATCTGGAAAGAAGGACACAGATTTTGAATATAAGTTTGATATTTTATGGGAAGCTATTATAGCCAGCAGGGGACAGATTTAATGTGTTTACAGCAGTCCTGTTGTTGAGCAGAAGCCTTATATTCTATACTAACCCTCTATAATTTCCTGAGAGATGATGACATCATGTTCAATAATATTGTTTTGCTACCATCCAGCTGGGAAGGGAAAAGTATGAGCTGACATATTACATGATTTATTTATAGACCTCCCAAGACTGAAATCATCCACCATTACCCAGTTGTTACGGTACTATAAAATATGTCTGTTTCATGAGATCAGAAGTACAGAAAAGAGGACATCATATGAAAACTGAGTTTGAGAGCTTCTTAACTAAAACTTACAAAATTGGTTTAAAAGAAACAAAATTTTCCTCAAACGTTTATTCATAAAAATGTTCTCTGAAGCAAGCATAATTCTCCAAATCCTCCTTGTCTGCCTGTTCAACTGTGAAACAAGGTGATAATTGAGGGCTCCACTGGAAAACAAACATTTTTTTTCTAGTATGTCCAAAAAAAAAAAGCATAAATCTCTCACAAATAATTCACACTACATCTTATTTCTATGAGAGTTGTTTATTAAAAAATACAGGATGAAAACATCCCCACCTAGTGGCAACATGTCTGAACACAGCTAACTATGGCTTCTCACATCCAAAACTAACCTTTCTGCCCCCAGAGGCCCTACTCAGAATAAATTATTTTTGTAGAGACAACTGCAGTGGATTTCAATATAGCCGATAATGCAGATTAGATAAGACTTGTAAAAGTAGGGATTTTTTTTTTGTCAGATGACATTAGCCAAATAAACGTCTTCACTAAAATAAGAACTTGAATTAAGGGGTTTACTTTGACATTACACTCCTTTAATTTAAATACAGACTTGTACTGTACAACTGCCAAACATTTAGTCTCTCAGGATACAGTATTTCTCTTAGTCAGAATCTCCTGGCTTGATACTAACTTGCCTTTTTCAAAAGAAGCAGCCTCTGACTGCTTAATTGGAAGAAAAAGACCTGCTAAATTAACATACTTCCCACACACACCTTGTTCAATTGCCTTATTAACACAGTTTAACAGTGAAATGTAAATCTTCTCAAAATGACAGAAGATGGCTCCTCCTTCAGCAAATATTTTTTCTGGGATTGCCAACAAAAAATATGAGCATACAGGTGACAGTAAAGACAGGAAAAAAAACTGGTGGAAGAGTTCTAGTAGTGAGGTACAGGCAGACAAGGTTCTTTGAGTGAATCTGATATCTTTTATTAGACCAACTTATATAGTTGGAAAACAATTTTTAAGCAAGCTTTCGGGTTCAAAAACCCTTTGTCAGGCTAAGGAAGCTCCAGCAGTTGGTGTGTGCTCTTCCTGGATGGAATGAAGAAGAGCACACACCAACTGCTGAAACTTCTTTAGCCTGACGAAGGGTTTTTGAACCCTAAAGCTTGCTTAAAAATTGTTTTCCAACTATTTAAGTTGGTCTAATAAAAGATATCAGATTCATCCAAAGAACCTTGTCTGCCTATGTCCTTAGACTGGGTGGGCAAAATGTGGCCCATGGGCCACGTGCGGCCCGCCAGGCCATTCTATCCAGCCCACGGGGCCCCTAAAAAAATTAGAAAATTAATATATATCTGCCCCTGGCTGCCTGGCATGTGGCCCTCGATGGCTTGCCAAAACTCAGTAAGTGGCCCTCTGCCCAAAATAATTGCCCGCCCCTGCCTTAGACCAACATGGCTACAACCTACACCCCTGTAGTAGTGAGATATCACACTTCATGCTTCACATTCAAGTTACAGTCCTTCTTCCCATTCTCTTACTTATGACTGGCTCTTGCAATCTCCATATCGCCACAGAAATTGATTGTGCAGAAAGCTGGCATATTGTCTCATTAGCACTTTTTTCTTATAGTGAAACTGGGCTTCTGGTGATCCTGAATCATTAAATTGTTCTGAGACAGCAGGATTGGTTTGGTGGTATGTTTTATTGGATCAAATACCTATTTGGGAGAGATATTAGACAAGATTTAGAATACAAAAGGTGCATCTACACGAGATGCTTTACTGCACGGTAGACTAATTTACTATGCAGTAAAAGCATTGCAGTCTACACATGCAGGGCATTTGCTGTGCATTAAATTAGTCTCCTGTGCAGTTAGTTAGTACCTGTAAATACTAGATTAACTGCTGAGTAGTTATTGCGCAGTACTGCACTTCTAGGCAGCTACTGGGCATGGGGAGCTCTCTCTTCCTAGTACTGGCACTGCTCGGTTTCTCTCTGCCCCCTGTCCTGTCTTCTGGCTCCCAACATGGAACTGGGAGCTCCGGAGACCAAGCTTCCAAGCCCTCACTCCAGGAGCAAACCCAGGCCCTGCTTGCTCTCTGGAGCAGCTCTGCGAAGCATGGAGCTGGAAAGTCCAGCCCCACCTCTCTCTATGGAGTTCCTAGCTCCACACTGTGCAGAGCTGCTCTGGGGGGTAGCTGGGGGCTGAGATCCCAAGCAGGATAGTTGCCAGCAAGCCCCGTGCCCCCAGCCCCGCTTGGCAGGGGGCTGGCTGGGAACTGCCCCACAAGTGGG
>NW_005842665.1:718715-724576 GCF_000455745.1 Alligator sinensis | reverse complement strand
GGGGCATGGGGCTTGCCAGCAGCTGCCCTGCTTGTGGGAAGTTCCTGGCCAGCCCCCTGCTGAGTCGGGGGAGGGAGGGACCACTTGCAGAAAGCTTGCCAGCAGCTGCCCCACACCCAGGAACACCCCCGCCTGGCAGGGAAGCCCCACCTGGCAGGGGGCTATCTGGCAGCTAAGTGTCTCGATGTGCACAGGGCCAGGAGATCTCTGCCAGCCACAGCCGCAGCTGTCTCCTGTTCATGTGCACATCAGGTCCCGTCCCAATGCAGCCAACAGAGCTCTCCTGGCCCCGTGACCATTGGGACCAGCCCCTGTGCCCCTTGCCATCCCAGGCTAGCACCCAGGGGAGCCTGGTGCTCCCCTTGTCTGCTTCAGAGTGGCAGAGAAGGGCAGGAGTAGCCCTATACCAGGCAGCTCCCACTGAAAGCAAATCTGCTTCCAACAGGGGAAGGCTTACTGCTCAGTTTTTACTAAGCAGTAAGGCTGGAGTGTATTAATAGCACATGTAGATGAGCCCACAATGTCTTTCCTTGGGCCTAAGACAAACATGCCAGCCACAGAAGGAATTTTAGTAGGTACAACTATTGTACTTGTGCAAGACTTTAATTAGTCACCATTTTGGATGCATTTGACTTGCTTTTCCTAAAACACCAACTGAAGCCAATGAGAGCTGTCAGTGTAACCCACCTCATCATGTCAAGTCCACTGTGGATACGTTACATGCTATAATTCCTTGCCTCCTTAGTAATTGCTAGTATCTCTATCAGTGTTAGATATTACCAGACTGAGAGACATAAATAAACCATAGCCTTCCTAGCAAAGGTGTTCGGGAGATTTATTGCAACTCTCACCTATTTTTGCAACCTGCTGGCTGTGGGAGTTGCCACAACCCAGCCCTAAGTTAAGTTATGCAGGAGGATTCTGAACAGGTCACTTAAAAAGTGGAATAGACCTGAACTTGAATATGTATCTGCATTCCCCCTTGAGTCTCTCTCACGCCTTTCTCACTCAGCACTTCTGCTGTCAGACACATTACTTACAGTGGAAGCGGACTTTCTGATCAATCATGTCTGTCTACACACAAGATACAGAGGCCAATCCCCAAACCTACCTAAACCCTGGATTAGACCCTGAAAATATATATTTTCAATCTTAATTGGAGGTTGTGTCAGAATTACAAGTTTTTGTGTCACCAGATAGCCTGCTTCATGTCCTCATAACACAAATGTCTAAGATGATATATTAAAAAAAATCATCAGAAGTGCAGGGAGGGGTCTTTGTACCACTTATATCCTTTGACCTTCTACATAATGGGAACATTTTCCACAGAGAGAAGTGTTCATTTTCAGTAGCATATTACTATTTTTACACTTTCAGTTGAGAACCTATTGGCCAATGAATCAGAAAACATGTCTCTATGTGCCAGCCAACAGTGACATCTACTGTTCATAGTTTACTCCTAAATGTACAAATGTCCAATGAATGGCATCCTCCCTTTGCATCTGGGGAAAGATGCTTCAAATATAGTGACAAATCAACTTATTTCCCTTTTAGTAACTAAGCTTTTGGCTTAGCACAGAGGCCTGTTTTTCACATCCTATAATTTTTTCATCCAAGCATTTTAGACTGATTTTTCTTTTTGTCTGACTATCACAGCTTTGATTTGTTTTTCTCTATTTTTACCCATGCTTAGTTTATTATTTAATTGACTATTATAATAAATATATGAATAATTATTACATTATTGGCCTAAAATAGGAAAAAACATAATAGAGTATAATCATTAGAAACTATTAGCTTTCCCCAAAACACTTCAATTAATACAACAGAATATAATGGCTCAGTGCCTGAGCTACAGCTGAGGAAAGGTTGGAGTAGTTCAGGAAAGGCACTGGCAGATGGGATTTTAAACCACTTTTCCACACCTTGATCCTGGGATCATTTTAGCCCTTGGCCAGGTATAAATTAAAGATACCTGGAAACTGCTTCTGGTTTCAGGGAGATGTTCAAGCATCTAGATGTCACCAGGACATTAAAGGCCTGGGAATAAACTACTCTGAGAAACAAAGTCTAACAGGGAAGTTTTTCAGTCTTTTGTTGGGACATGGTACTGGAGTGGGTAGAACATCTTTCTATGGCTTCTGAGGTATGAGGGAAAGTCCCACTTTGTAGTCATGCCCATGACTACTCCAGTTGACCCAGCAGTAAATGGGTACATGGTTATTCAGAATGGGGAGTCAAAAGCAATTAGAGATTATGCTTGTATGCTGTTGGCTACAGAATCCAGTGTGTGTAACAATCAGAGGCGGTGCTAAGAGGAGCTTTAGCCACCCCAAAATTCACATTAGCATCCCCTCCCGTAGCCACCCCTCCCAGAGTCACCCCTGTCCAAGCACTCTGGCTCTCCCCTGGGCTGTTTCTGCCCACGCTGTGCAACTGAGCCTGCCCCATTCCCGCTCACAGCCTGCAGAGGCACTGTGCCTTAAGTGAGTATTGTTAAAAAAATGAATAAGTATGTTTGTCCAGAAGATGTATTGCGCAGCCCCCCCGCTGCTCCCATTTTCTGTCTAGCCCACCTCAACCCCCATACTAGGAAGGGGATGGCACCACCTCTGCTAACAATGCTAGCCTCATCTGCTGTTTCGCTCAGGTGAACGCTTGATTTTGGTCCATGTTGCTTTTTGAAACAAATCTGACTCAGGATCTATAATGAACTAATATTGATTAAACAGACAAACAAACAAAAATCCAGAAAATGTATCAAAGCCAAGCTATTTTTAATAAAATAAAAACTACATAAGAATGAAACAATATACCTATCAAATCAAAACTGACAAACGAAACAAGTCATATGCAATATGGAATTGGAGTGAAATAATCAAGTTAGCTACATCATAATCAATCCCTATGAATATGAAGAAGCAGCCTAAGGAGATGACTGCCCATATTGCTATCAATTCCAACTATTTTATCACAGTCAAATATACATCTTGAATGGTTAAATATTGTTATTGTCTAATGTCTGAACCACAACCTCACAGCCAAAGGTAATGTTTCCTCCTTAGTTTTCAATTATTTTTTTCATGGCTAATCCTTTCTTTGACTGCTCCCCCACAAAACAGTCTTAATAAGCAGAACTTTGTTAACTCTTATGTACCAGACATTAGAGATGATCTCAAAACTCTCAGGACTTTCAAATGTAGAATGCAGAATGTCGTATGAGCAATGCTGATAGATAATATTTAGGAAAGCTGGGGTACTTTCCTGGCATCAACTGCTGGGTACTCAAACACTCATGCATGCATACAGCCATACTTTCACATCCTAAAACTAAAAAAAATAAAAAGGATTGGGATATCTCCGAGCTAAAAACAACAGAAAAAGGGAAAACACGATTCCTTATAAAACAGAAGGATTGTGAGGTCTTCATTTCTCACTGGCTTCTGTACCCTGAGGAAGTAATAATAGGAAACACAGTCAAGAAGCCAAGATGGTAATGTTCTCTTGGCACAGTGCTTATTGTTTACCAGCCTTCAGATGTATAGCTGGGCAATCATGTCTATTTTTGCACCCCCTGCAAAGATTGCACCTAGTTGCCCCACTTCAGTTATACTACTGCAAGATTCCTTTAGTTGCAGAAAAAGATTGACCAAAAGTGAGGGTGCCTTGGAAGTTATTATTCTTCCCTGTCCCCAAGTGGATTAATATTGGAAATTTAGAAATGGCTTCTCTCACAGGACTTGCTGATCTGAAAGGTAAAGCTTCTTAGCCTTACCTTTGATTGCTGCTGTTCACAAGCTTAACTTACTCTGCAGTGCCACAGAGAACTGGAGAAGGGTAGTCTGTTCTAAATGTTAGGGACAGGATACAGAGGCATAAACCAGGATCCCAAGTCAGTTCAGTAGCCAAGAACAAAGATCAGGAACCGGGGTAGGAGCACAGAGACAAAGCTGGATGACACTTAAAGACCGGGCATGGCTACATGTTTGTGAAGCAATGAACAGCCAACATTCTTCTAGAAGACTTCAGCTTATACTTTGAAGCTCATCTGTCTGCAACTAATAGAGGTATCAGGCATAGCTGGCTCCAGCCAGTAGCCAAGTGGCTCCTGGCAATCTTAAACATGACCCAAGTTCTTAGTCTTAATACTTCTCTCCAATTCTTTGCATGAATCAGGTACAAATGCCTGTCTTAGAGTCATACCAGTTTGGTCCAATCACTGTTAGTGACTCCAAACTTGTAAAAGTCCCATTTTAAAACTTTTTTTTTTGCTTACTGTAGAAACTGTGCCCCCATCCAATAAAACCTGGTGAATGACACCATTTTTGAGGAAGCTGAATCTTGCTGCAAAGGGGTTGAGGTGATATTATCACTGGTTTATAGGACATTCACTGAAAATAATTTTATTCAAATACCTGGTTGAAAAAACCCAGCCACAAAATGAATTACACAATATTCATTCATCAGCAAAATTAAAATGATGTTCAACCATATGTTCATAAAATATTCTTCTTTAGACACAAAACACATGCAATGCCTTTTTTATTTAGAAACTGTGCTATATGACAAGCAGCTTATCATCTGGAATCTTCCTCTTGATAGAAAAAGGCTTTTCTAAGACCTTTCAAAATGAAATCTACCCAAAACACTACTGTAAATTGTATATAGTTATTCCTCTTACACCTGTCAACTGACCTATGTTCCTACACTGACAGCTGCCATAGGAAGAGTTCTCCTGGGGCTAATTAAACTACATTCAAGGTTGCCTTGTGGTACCAGAAGATCAGGGCTAAAACCTTTTCTCACAAGTTAAATTTAAGTATATGAAAAAGGAATATAAATAATACTCATTATAAAATAGGCTCCACACAGACAATTTATGAAGAACAGTCGGGACCAGCCAAATTAATTTAATTTGCCTTGCAGGACTGTCTAGTGCTCTGGCAGAACAGGGAAGGTCCAGTCTTAAATTCTCCTACCCCTTGCAAGATTTATTGGATTTTTCTCCCATAAGATAATTGAACTGCGTTTCAAGTGCATAGGCTACTTTCTCATAATTCAAATAAACTTACAGTGGGTTGATCTCAACGAGTGCCAGAAAATTAATTACATGTATAATAAAGGGACTGCTGGGCCCTTTGAGCATGGATGTCACATATGATGCAGTTATCACATTCAGTAAGAAGAAACTGGGATCACTATTACTCTGCCAGCCATATTTAGCTATTCAAGTCAGTGACAATCGTTCTCTATGATCATTTGCAACAATAAGTTGCCACACTGGAGCTCTGCTATATATCTCCCTGTGTGCACTTTCCAATGTGCTTTCCTTCATATTTAATTCATCATCAGAGAGCCTGGGTGCTTGTAAACAGAAGCCTGTCTATGCTGCAGATGCACGATCAATATTTGTGTGTTACAAAATGCCCATTTCTGGAATACTAATCTTGACTGACTAATTGTCAAGACACAAAAACACATGGAGGCAGCTATCCATTTAGCCTAAACCCACTGCTGATGGCACAAATTTCCAGCTGTTTTGTAAAGAAAGAGCCAGCCATCATAGAAAGCCATAACAGACAGATCAGGATGCCTGGCAAGCCATAAGACAGGAAACTAATACTGCATTTACTCACATTTCACATGCAAACCCCTCACCCCCCTGGCAAATTAGACATTGAAAGCTGTGTGTGTTTTTTAAGTGAGGAAGCTAATTTCCACACTTGAAAGAAGGCATGGGATGTGGGAATGGCTTCTAGAGGCTGGGAGGGGAGGAGTCAATTCATAGATTCATAGATGCTAGGGTCGGAAGGGACCTCAACAGGTCATAGAGTCCAACCCCCTGCATAGGCAGGAAAGAG
>NW_005842665.1:715534-715983 GCF_000455745.1 Alligator sinensis | reverse complement strand
CCCCATGGATTGCAGGTTCCCGATGTTCTCCTTCTTCAGGCTGGGCTGTTCTTGTGGGTGCCACATGGTTTGGTGGTCCACGGCTTCCCCCCCCTCATCTTCCCCTCCCCCCAACGAGCCTAGTTTAAAGCCTGCTGGAGGAGATCCGCCAACCTAGAAGAGAACACACGCTTACCTTTGGGGGACAGGTGAAGCCCATCCCAACTGAGCATGTCCCTTGTCATGATGTGCGGGTCGTTGTCCAGGAAGCTGAAGCCTGGCTCGAGACACCATTGCCAAAGCCGCCGATTGGTCTCTCTAATGCAGTTCTCGTGCCATCTTCCACATCCGCTCACTGGTAGGACAGAAGAGAATACCACCTGTGCACCGATCTCCCTCAGCACACCACCCAGAGCATGGTAGTCCGTCATCAGGTGATCGGGGCTTCTCCTGGCCGCATCATTAGAATC
>NW_005842665.1:711315-715398 GCF_000455745.1 Alligator sinensis | reverse complement strand
CAGGATGGAGTCGCCTATGACGATCACTCGATGCCTCCTCCTCTGGGTCTGCTTGGATCTCTTGACCTGTTCGGAGTGTGGAGAATGTGGCGTTGATTCCTGCCCAGAGGTTTCCTCCTCTCCTTCCATCTCCTGCAGGGTCGCCAGGGCCTCGTACCTGTTCACCAGTTGGACTGGAGGAACTGGTACTGGTTTACTGCGAGCAGCTCCGGTCCTGGATGTGACTGTCTGCCACTCTGCTGTAGAGGGCACTCCCCAGGGTCCTTCTTCCTTAGGTGTCTGGTCCTGCAGGGAAAGGAAATAACTGTCAATTTCATCCTCTGCCTCCTCAGTGGACCCACTGCACATGGACCACACAGCCAAAGGGGATCTCATTTGCCATGATCCTAGATGCTAGTGAGGTCAGAGAGTTCTGAGATCAACAGCTGATCAGCATGGGATCTGGCTGGAGTCCCTGCTTTCACACGGCTTTGGAGCCCCAGAGGGGGAGAGCCATTGCCATTTCCCCCCTCCCTCCCTCCCTCCCTGAATTCAGCAGCAGCAGAAATGAGGGGACAAGCCACAGTGGTACTCAGCCATGTTTTCAAACAGCTCCTGAGCCCAGGGCCTGAGCTCTGCACTACTCTTTTCCCCTGCTGATGAATTCAGGAGGGCAGGGAGGAGGAATAGGAAGGGCAAACAGAAGCAGTGCTCATCCGCTGGACATTGGAACTGTGTGCAAGTGGGGGCTCTGGCAAGACCCCATGTTAGCCAGCAGCACAGGCAAGGGGGATTGGAACCATGCTGCTGCACCTTACCCCCTATGAATCTGCTCCTGCATACATACATAGATGCATACATACATACATATGTACAAGGAGAAGAAACCTAGTTTGAACTGGCTACTTAGTTGTAGCATTGCCTTACTTTTGATTCAGATATCTTAACATCATTATCACATTCAGTTTAGCTTTCTTTTTTATCTACACGTAACATGTAACTTAACTGTCAAGAACTGCACGTGTCTTAATGAGCAATTACATGATCGTTCCTGATCATTACCCTAATTTTTTCTGTCGGCTAAAATTAGCTTGTAAGCTCTTTAGGGCAGAGAACTTGCATTATAGTTGATTTGCCAAGTTCCTCTCATACTTTTGGGAGTTGTGAAAATAGTATTGATGGCTTTAAAACGTACCTTTTGCAATAAGTGCCATATGCTACTCACAGACACAGCTCATCCCTAACACTGAATTATTTTTAAAGCATTACAAAAACAGCCAACATACAGCCAATATGTTTCCAAGGACAAATTACACAAGCTTAAAAGTGGGGCTTATCACATGCCAGCTGCCTAATGCATACAGAGATGCATTACTAGTAATTTCAGTGCCTTGGGCAGACATACCCTTGGGCACCCAAGAGCAAGGGGAAGACGAAGAAGCCCAAGCACTGGGGAGCAAGGGGTGCAGAGCATTGAGGTGGAGCCCCTTATAAATTGGTGCCCCAGGCTAATGCCCTACTTGCCCAACCCTAATTATGCTACCCGATGTGCCCACTCCTATCTCATGGTAAGTAGAAGCTAAGTTGAGGTAACCCAGCCTTGTTCATTTCTGGAGAGGGTACTTTAGCTTAGTTTCCATTTACCCAGGGTTAGGAGTGGATATATGAAGCAGCTAGTGCAGAGCGACTGATTCACTGACTTGATGTAGAATGCAACTATGTTATACGTTACAAGTCTCCCATGTGACTTGTGAGATGGTATTTCTGATGTTATTTTTTTGTGCTGGGCAGAACACAAGTTCTCAAAGACTGAAAGGTTATGAGACGAACAACAGGAGTCTTGTGAGACAGACAAAGAGTAGGAAATCCAACCATCTAGAAAAGCCCAAGGAACTGAAATTCCACTTTCAGGCTGAACCGTTATCAGGTGGTTTCCATTTCCGAAGCTCAAAGGATCAAGTCTTCATGCCAGTGTAGCCCTTATGCCAACCTGAGTAATTGGGCTTTGTACCAGCGCAATATGCTGTGTGTGCGGGGAATTTTCTACAGGTTCCCCAGGCAAAGGCATTGCTGCCGAACTGCTCCATAAAAATGTATGTAGCCTTCTTACAACACCCATGAAACAAAAGACTGAAGACTGCTCACCCTCCCTAACTCCACCTACTTTCTAGCCACCAAACTGCCAATCCCTCAAGGGAGTAGAGTTGCACGCCCTGTAGGGTGCGGGGAGCAGCACTGCAAGCACTATGGTGCCAGCTCAATCTGTCCCACTTACACTTGCAGACCTGGACAGCATTTATCTCATTGGGAAAGGGCCTTTTGTGGCTGTAGAAGGGGTGCAAGTTTTGTCCTAACTCTCAGAGCATAGGAAATCTAACAAATCATACTGCAGGTTCAGGAGAGGTGGGGAGAGGACGTGCCAAACAGAGATGAGTCATGGAAAGAGCTATGCAAGCAGTACACTCCCTTGAAGGAATGTGCGCCAAGAAAGATAAGAAGAATATGAGTAGGTGTGTAGTACAAATAGGGACAGAGAGGAGTTTTCACTAAACACCACGTATGAGGGGTTTAAAAAATGCAAACCTCATCAAGGTCAAAACCAAAATGGAAAGGCAAATGAGACACATGGATGTGTACTTTAATATATTCAGGCAATCAATGCCCATGGCTGGGGTACAACTTGAGTCATGCACCCAGCTTTGACTGACGCCTGTAAAATTGCATTTTTTTCATGCTTCAGCAACAGTAGTTGTACAGTTTTCTAGGCCAATGGCGTGTGAGTTGAAAAACTAGGGACAAATTCTATTTCCATTTTTGTCTCTAAATTGCAGTTTTCTGGCTGTCTTTCTGGCTGTTCTGGACCCTGTCTTGCCCCATGGACACATACATGTATGTATGTAGGATCTTGGCCAGGCATATATGTGTACACCCGAGCATAAGTCTGGGTGAAAAAGGAGATCGCCCCCGCCTCCCCCCACCGCCTTCTAGCCAAATGGTTAGGGCACTTGGCAAGAAAGCAGGAGGTTTATGTTTAAGATCTTCCGCCCTCTTATTCAAAAAGGGTTTGAATGTCTGCTAGTCCATTTGCTAGTATAGTGGAGATACTTCTTTCTCCTGGTGGCTGATAGGTTTTGAAGCTAGCATGGATTTGGTAGTTTGTATTCTGAGGAAAATAATACTTACACTGCTCATTTAGAGCTTGAATCAGAGGAAGAGGACCATTTTTCAGACCCATAGACATTAAGATCCATGGAGAGAGCCCAAAAGAAGTGTAACTTGAGGGCAGAAGGATGCCAGATAATGGCTCAGGAGAGTTGGGTTTACTCCCTGGCTCTGCTATAGATTTTGTGTATGATTTTGTGCTGGTCATTAATGCCACAAGCAAGTTTTGTTTCCTTTCTTGACACGATTAGGAAATTGCTTTTGGTTAGATGAAAACAACAAGCACAGACTTCTCCAACAATTCTCCCTTCCTCTCTTCAAGTACTGGAACTTGTGTGTCATGGAGAATGGCACAGGCAATATGGGAAGACTGCAGTGGCAGCACTTTATGGAAATCCTGGCAGCCACCATTTGTCCAAAGCAGGCATGCCAAACATATGGCCCATAGGCCAGATCCAGTCCATGGAGACACTCCACCCAAGCCACCAGGCTCCTGGCAGGCCAAGGAATTTGAGGATGTGGCTTGCAGAAACCAGGGCCTGCCACAGAATCTGGGTCCTCAGGGCCCTATTGGACATAATGATTGTCCATGGCAGGACACATGGCCAACACAACCCTGTCCACCCTGCGACTGCTTGCTCCACTGTGTCCACTACCTCCATTGCTGGCCCCGCTCCTGCTGCCTCCACTGCTGCTTCCCCTGCTTCAGCTGCAGTTTGCCCCATGAATCCAGTTCATGTGAAACCCCATGGTCTGGATTTGGCCCAGACACAGGGTGAGTTTGATACCCTTATTGTAAAAAAAACAATTGTTTTTGGAGTTTTGCTGAATTCACAGAATCATCTTCCCTTCAGGTTGGGACTAAGATGTGTTTGTGGGCAGTGTGATAACTAGAACTGACAAGAAGTGGATAAAGGGAGGTGATACTAAGGAATGTATATA
>NW_005842665.1:708683-711305 GCF_000455745.1 Alligator sinensis | reverse complement strand
AGCAGGAACCTTGACTTAGGCATTTCTGTACCTAAATTTGGAGCATCTCAATTCAAAATGATAATGGCTAGGTGCCTAGGAGCCCCATAAAGTCAACAGAGAGACTTCTAGGGATGTTAGAGATGCTGAGAGGTAGTCAGAAAATGGGGTTAGGGGGTGGAAGCTGGGGAAGGAGGACAGAAATCCCACCCCTCTAAGAAGCGTAGGCACCAGAGGGCCCCAGGACATTACCAGGGATCCTGTTTTTCTCTGATAAAAAAAAAATACCCAATGTTTGGTTTAAAAAGTAACCCCAAATCCACATTTTCCCATGATTTAAATGAAACACCACTAATATATGGATACAGACACAGTGATGTTTTATTTTAATCATGGAAAAATGTGGATTTGAGGTTACTTTTTTTTAACTGAAAATTGGGGATTTTTTTAAATCAGAGAAAAACAGGATCTGCGGACATTAGGTATAAGTTGCAAGTAGTCTCTTAATCACATCTTAACTAGGGACCTGGCCACACTTTCAGGGAATTAGTGGCATCACAAAAAGGGAAATTAGCCACAAAATTATTACACAGATGTAGATGTGTAATATATTTGTGGCTGGTCTCCATCACAGCTTAAATTGAACGTGTGGCTTCCAGCTATGCCACCAAGCACACCTCCAGCTGGCCCCAGTGCAGTTCTTTCTGCCCAATGATCAATTGGTCCTGGTGTAGTCTGGCCAGCAATCAGCTGATTGGTAGTTGGTTCCAGGACCACACTGGGTTTCATGATCCCAGGCTTCCCCTGCACTGCCAAGTAGCATGTAATTGGAATCTACTTGACAACTCCCAAAGTAATGCATGCTGCTATCATATATGTCATGGCAGAAGGCACAACTGTTGGGATCAGGGATCAAATCCCATTGTACCTTTAAATGAATGTCTGCCAGCAGCCTGACTCAAGATATCTATCAGATATCTAATAGGCACCTATTTCACCCTGCTCAAGTCCCTGAAAAACAGTTAAGACAAAGCTGGATGGATCCTCCTCCTTCTCACTGTTTTTTGCAACTTAGTCTTAAGGCTAAGGTGGTGGTGTGACACAATAGTATGTGTGATGAACTTTTTTCAGGAACTTGAGCAGAGTGGAATATGATCTTGCTTAGACACCTAAGTCCATGTAGATGTGTATAAGTAGGGACCTACTCAAATTATGATTTCACATTTTTTGCAGAAACCACTATTGAAGGCAGTTTCTGTGAAAAGGCATTCCCTGCAAGTTTCAGTGGAATTGCTGAAAAAAAATCTCACTGAAAATAAAATGCTGGCTCCCCAAGGGAAGCCAGCAGTTCTCATGGCTGCTGGCATGCAGAAGGGGATCCAAGATGGTAGCCACCCCCTCCTACCTCCAATGCTGTTTGGCTGAAAGGGCTGCCCATTGTGCAGCCCTGCCCCTCTCAGCCGATCAGGAGAGAGGGGCAGAACCACATGAATGGCAGCCCTCTTGGCCAATATGTGATAAGGGGTGTTGGTACCACTGGGTCCCCTCAGCCAATTGGCAGTGTAGGGGGCCTCACTGTGAAAAACCATGAAAATGGTGGCAGGCGCCACCATTGGCCTGAGAAATCACCCACCTGCCTTCTCAATTTTGGTAGGTCCCTATTTATATGGTAGAATAGGATTTGATCCTTGGTAAATATTTACAAGTATGATAACATGACAAGGCAAACTGGCCTGATTTACAGTCATTAGGAAGAAATACAGTTGCCAAATGATTTGGTCCTAACTCATCATGCCTTACATCATTTTAAACCTATTTGGAAGTACTCAATCACATTTCTGAGTTCAGGTCTCATCACTTCATCAGAAACGAAAAAATACCTCCCATAAGTCAATTGCTCTACATGCTATAGTGCTTGAAAGTGACAAGCAGAGAATTGGGTTTTCTGTGTGCTGCAGAAAAATGCGGAAAAATGAGGATTTTTTCCTTTAAAGGTAGAGCTGTGGCCTGGTAAGTGCGCAATGTGCTCCCCAGTCTGTTACTCCTTGCACTGCTGGCAATGTGGCTGGTGCGGGGGTCCTGGCAGTGGAAACAAATCTGACCTCCTCACTCCACCCTCCCATACCAGGTCCTGCCCATTGGGCTGTGGAGGCAGCACCCACCTGTGCCAGTCTGGCCAGGCTGTAGCCCTGTGCCCCACTTTGGACACATCTAAATCTAAATATATAGGTATTTAGAATTAGGTATTTAGAAAATATATAGGTATTTAGAATTTATTTTATTATAATGATTGAGGCACTGGTAGGCTTCCAAATTTCTTTAAAATTGTAAATATATCAATAAAACATTGTGTTAAACTGATACCTATATATAATGGTGTTTCATTTTAATCACAGAAAAATGCAGATTTGGGGGTTTTTTAATCAAAGAATTTTTATTAGAGAGTTTTATTAAAGATTTTTATTAGAGAATTTTGGTTATTTAAACAGAGAATACCAGGATCCATGATGATGAGGCTTTTTCATCACAATGAATAATTCAACTTCATGTAAACATTTCTGTCTTAAGGATAACAACTTGGCTTTTTATGCAAGTTTCCAGACAGTTAATTTAAAAACAAACGTAGAACTGCTGATCTTTTGA
>NW_005842665.1:679031-708673 GCF_000455745.1 Alligator sinensis | reverse complement strand
ACATCTGAAACTGGAGAAATGATCAATTACTTTGAAATGGGTTTAGTAACTTGTATGCTCAAAAAGGACTGTTGTGAAAATGGGATCAAATGAAACGTGTGCAAATGCCAATTCTAAATGAAAGGTCTGTGACACATATTCAGCACTGAGAGTGGTAAGCTACCTGAGCCAAGCTGGTAATTGCTCTGTAGATACGTTATCCTTCATCATGCTGTCTAAGTACCTTGTGACAGGCATGTCCAAAGAGCCATAACTCGGCAGGTTTGTGCTTTGGATGGTGATGGTGGTGATGCCACGCCAGCAGTGGCAGTGGCTGTTATTTTTTGTGCTCTCCCCACCCTCACACACATACAAGTTGGGACTTGACACTGCTGTCCCACTCACCCTGCTTAGTTACACCAGTGATTGCCAAAGGTTCCTTGCAATAACATGACATGGATGGCACCAGAAGAACAAGGAAGAAACTGCAGCCAGCAGCAGGTGCAGGCCAGACTTTCCAAAATCAATGTACTGGAGGGACTTCTAGTAGCCTCGTGTAAATAGTAACACTGAAGGGAGTGTTGAACTGCTTTCCTTTTATCTGCTGGTATGTTCTCTGTTGATATTGCTGCTTGCAGAGCACACCTGGGGTACGCCTTTATCTTCAGAATGCTCCAAATTACACTCAGTATCAGGTAATTTCCAGAAAAATATCTTGGGATAAACACATTGAACCCCATTACAAGACCTGCTCCTCCACTCTTTAAATCACACTGGGCTATATATAACCAATACACTCAGTGTATTTTTCATGAAAAATAGTATAAACACCTCTGAATTATGTGCATTACAAACAGTTTTGGGATCATGCTGTCTCTCTTTCTTGGTTTTTGTTATGTGGAAGCAATTAAATGGGAAAAAACCCAAATGATCATATGCCTGGTTCCTCTCCACTTTATTTGCACACATCCCTCCTGCGATGGAGAAATTATTAAAGAGAAAGGAAAAACATATTTTGAGGGAGCATCAGATTAAAATATTGGCAGCACTTCACCAAACCACAGGGAGATATCCCAATAGCTAATTTCCTTTTCCCAGAGTGGAAACATCTTGGGATATTGTTAGGGAGTCTTAAGCTGAGTGCTGCTTACCCGGAGGAGAGTGCCTGGCAGTGCCTGATGTAGGTCTCAACCACTCCAGCTAAACTAGGCAAGTTCCAGGCAGTTTCAGCTGATTTAACAAGTTACAATGACTAAACCCCCATGTTCATGCCATAACACAGTTGGGATAGACGGGTGCATACAGAGCTTCTCCACACAGGAGTTGGTACGGGACATCTACAAGGAGAGAATCTAGAGGGCAGAGCTTCTCTTGTTCAGAGCTGGGGAGCCCAAGCTACTTTCACTCTAATTACAACCACCAGAAGCACTGGAAACAGATACAGATCATCCTTCAAGACATCTTATTAAGCAAAGTATTTTGCTGGAGCCTTCCTGAACAGTGTCACTAAGCCTGTGCTATGTTATGGAAAACAAGCGCCCTTCATGTGGTTCTGTAATGTTTAGAATCCAGCTCCAGGTGAGAAGGAAGAGAGGGAAGACTGCAAAGTATTTACAGGTAAATAGCATTTTTTGTTTCAAGACGTGAACACTGGAGTGGAGTGGAGTGGAGAGCACTGAGCAAAGTGTTAAAGGGCTCTGAAAATGCAGACAAAGTGCAGAACACAGGCAAATTCATGTAGGAAATATCAGAGACTTAGAGGTCTAGCACTGAATTATAACAGCATAAGAAAAGAGGATCCAGGTCTTCCTTCTTGCATTAGAAGGATTTTAAATGATTTGCAGAATAAGATGAGGCAGTAAATCTCCTTAGCTTTTATTCTTGGTAATATACTCAACTACATATTTGAAGCATAAGGTTACTCTGCTATGGCTATGGCCGTTTGGCTTTTTTCTCCAGCAGGGACTAAGTAATTACATTATCACAAGGCAAGAGCAGATGAATTTCCTCCACATGAGCCTCCAATTAAAGACAAGCAATCCCGACCTTTTTAAGTAACTCCAATCAATTTGTTAAAGTACAGAATATGATGTAATGGATTCATTGAAGCATCTCCCCCATTAAGACTGAAAGTGGGTCACTGTTTCTATAATCCAGTTTCTACTTATTATGTGTTCTGTTCTTGGATAATTTATTTTAAGTTCATTATGTACCTATGCAGCACAGTCTTTGCCTTCAGCTTGAGAGGCATTATAACCAATTATTCATCATGATAAAATCTGCCCCAGTAGAATCTATTATTAATTAGATTTAAGTTTTAGCCAAATGATTTTTGTAATACGGAGAACAAAACTATAAAAATAGGCAGCAAAGACTTGCTGTCTCTTCTTTCTGATTACTATAGTATTAAGTTATGTTGAACATAATAACGTGACAGGGCTTCAGAAGTGGAGTCAGACCAATCTAATAGCACTGGACACCCCACTATACCCTTCGTCCTCATCAATAAAACGGTTGCTAGTTGTTCTGCCGGTAATCTGGCATTCCCTACAGGATATTTACATTTGTAGGTCAGTGGCAAGGCCACCTACACAAGACACTGTAATGGAAATATATTGATTAGCTTTTTTGAAAAACAACTGAAACATTTTTTTAGCCAATAGGGTCTGTAATGTTAGGGCATGAGAGTCATGCTCCCCAGCACTGTTTTGGATTTCTTCCTGATATGACATGCTGGCAGCTAAATGGAGTCTTCTAACAACATGCTGGCAGTGTTTAAAAGAACACCCAAGATTTGAGCCTCATTATGCTATAAACTACATCAGAACCCTTCACATGTTTTTTTTCTTGGCTGAACTTTATAAAACCCAAACCTCCAGAGTGCTAAGTGTTTCTTGTTAGACACCACTGTGATCTCCCACTCCAAGACCGGGCTCAATGCCATTAACTTAGTTAATAATTAAGCCATGGTAATAGCTCTGAACTGGTTTGGAAAGGATATTAAAGCCCAGTTACCTATCAATGCCTTCTTTTAGCTCTCTTGCCTTCTCTCCCACCTATTTAAATGTTGTTGTGAACCAATCCTGTATTTAACCTAAAACAAATGTTCTCAGCTGGAGGTTGCATGCTGATAACCTGCACAATACATCAGGACTCACAACTCTTTCCTCATATTGCAAGATAGGAGTGTGATTCCATTATATAAAAGAATGAGAACCACTGATCTGAAGACATAACACTGATTTATCTAAATTCTCTTTGATATTATTCCAGACCATGATGGTTTTTGAATACTTGCACCTGTTTGACATGCCTCTCTTCCTATTGCCCTAGTAGAAAGCCATTATTTTTAGGGGGGAGAGTTTAACAATATTTCAATAAAATGTTTCTCACAAATTTCACCAAGCCAGGTTGTGGTTTTGTCAGATCTTAAAAGCTAATGACTGATCTAAGGACTGTCCTTAGATCAATACACATGGCTTAAAGGCATTCCTTCTCCCCTCCATCCTGCAAAAAAAAAAACCCCAAAAAAACCCTCGGTGTTAAAGAAAATGATACTGATGATTCAGTGGGAAGTATTCTTCCTCTTCATGAGTCCATATGGAGACAGGGCCCAAGTGTTTTGTTACAGAGCCCATTGCTGTCAGCGGTGGCATCTTGCAGGGTAGAATTAAAGTTACAACTGCATGGCGGTGAAAAAATTCTTCCCACTTTAAAAAGAAAGGACATAGTATTCTGCAAAAGTACCAACTACATTCCAAAATGAGCAGCTATCACCTTCCTATCTAAATTGCCCCTCCACATTCATCTGGGCACAGTATTCTCATTTCTTTGTTTCCTAATCTCTTGTGTAATGTTGAACTGCCCGATTCAACCCATGAGGTGACTACTTTGCAAAGATCGGTGAAATTGTTCCCGAATTTTGGAAAAGAAAGAACTTTTATGTAAAGTAACAAAATTAAAACCATTACATGGCACAAAATGTACAGTGCTACTAATATAAAGTCTAAACAAATAACCCTTTCATTAAAACATTAATTTCTCTTGTTCACAAAGTAACGAACTATAGTATTTCTCCTCCCCACCCACGGTTTTAAAGGAGAAGGGTGATGAATATTAGCCAAAGATCAATGCCATGAAGGATGATAAGCCATTTCCTCACCTGCACTGTTTTCTACTTAATTAGTATGGGATGTAAATCAATTCATTAAAAAAGTTACCAAAATTCTGAGCGCTCTCTATAAAGTTTTGGTGACTTTTGGAATTCTCTGTAAAGCAAATGATGAGAAACCACAGCATTGAACCCATCTTTTTTATTTTTTCTTCCTATGTGTATGCATCTCTCTCAAAACTTTTTTATGTCAGCCACTTCTTCCTCTGTGTCTAAGATGAAAGTGTCCTTTCAATTCTTTTTTCTTAACAAAGGAGGAAAAAAGAAAAATAGAAGTTCATTAGGGCATGTGATCCACTGTAAAAAATGTGTTATGGCTCCACCAAACACAAGAAATAGTAAAACAAATAAATGGCTTGGCTATCTACACCAAAAATGGATATTAGATAAATAAACTATAGGAGGTAAAACTTACTGGGAAAACTCAGTAAGGCAGAGGAGTTCCCATGTTATCATCCATTTAGAGACCGACTGGATTTGATGGTCCATGAAGGAAGCAGAGGGCATACCCTAAAGACTACAGGGCATCAATAGGGAGGTCCTATTCATGTCAGATCCTTTCTTTGTCACTGTCCAGATCTCTAGGCAATGCTGTGTCAGTGATCTTTCTCAGATGTAATGCTACTGAAATCTAGAATCAGATTTCACCTGGCAACACTATATATTGGTCTGCAAACAATAGCACATACAGGGCACATCTACACAAGACATTTACTGTGGATTAAACTAATTAGCTCTACAGTAAACATTGCATGTCTATATGTGCACCCCTACTAGGTGGGAGTAAACTAATTAGCTCCACCCTAATTTTTTATTTTTCAGCAGTGCATATGTAGATGCCACCCAGGCTGACTGGGACTAAAAGGTGCTTCAGTGCAGGGGCTGCCTGCCACCTAGTGCCACACTGGAGCACACACATGTCCCAGCCAGCCCTTCTGTAGTACACTGAGACAGTGGGGAGGAGCCCTGGGCTGGCAGGCTGATCCCCAGAGCCCCCTGCCAGCCAGGGATGTTCTGACCTGGCTCAATGTGCTGCAGTCCTAGATGCACATTCAAATAGCACACCTGGGAGCAACAAACTCCAGAGCAATCAGCTCCAGAGTTTACTGCTTTACATTAATTGCATGTGTAGATGCACCCATATGTGCACAGACATTTGGTTCCCCAGGGATAACTAGTGGTGGCACACCTTGTGCTGCTGCGAGTTGTCCTTGGAGAATGCCTGTGCCATGCATGTTCTGGCACACGGCAAGTTACCCCAGGTGGGGTAGGGGAGGCTGGAGCCAGCACTGTGTTGGTCCCAGAAGCCTTACCTGTGTTCCTGGGGGCCTCCTGGGGCTGCAACAGCAGTGATCCTGACACGCAAAGCCAGCCCAGCAGTGGAGTGCATCTCCAGCTGGTCAAGCTCTGGCTTTGGGCATTGAACACTGCCCCCGCTTCTGCTGCTTCGCTTTTTTCCCCGTTCCCTTGCAGTGCAGAGAACAGAACGTGTGGTGTGTGGTGCCACAGACATGTCTGCAGTGCCACATACTGCACTGCTGCACTTGTCTGGACACAGCCACTGTATCTCATCCTAGTTACAACCGTCGTGCAGTTCCAGGCTAACGCTTTGCCTCAAATTGTTCAAAGCCTCAGCTATAAGATAAAGAAACAAATGGGCTCTCACCACATAAAATTCTGCTCTTCTTCCTTTCCAATCTCTCATGACATACCTACTTATTACCTCTGGTCAGTACTTGGATCCCTTTGCACTAGGAGGAAGGCAGGAAGACCTAGATCAAAGTTTTACACATTGGGCCTGACAAAACAAAAGATGACAATTCAGTAGTACATAACATCCTGCCACTAAATGAGACTGCTGCATGACCTACTTTTGCCTACTGGTTTCAACAACCTTTGTATTGGAAATGCTTAAATACAAACATTTTTAAATAGTATCATGACAAAAATAAGTTTACAAAATGCTGACACCATCACCTTCCAGGTAGTAGATGACTGGCAATAAGCAGTAAGCGGCATTAGTACTGACCAGCAATAGCTAGTTTTCTCTAGCTCAAGGGCCCAAACTCTTGTTTGCTCTTTCTTGCTTCTTGTAGCTATCTTTCCTTACTCTTTGTTTAGGTACTATGTTATGAGCAAGGGTCCTGGTTAGCTCTGATAAAGAAAAATCCTCAACTTTCAGACTACAAAAAAGTAACCCAAAATCCACATTCTTCTGTGATTAAAATGAGCACCCCTATAGATAGATAGAGATAGATATTAGTGGCATTTCATTTTAAATCATGGAAAAATGTGGATTTTGGGTTACTTTTCTAAACCTGATAATTGGGGATTTTTTAATCAGAGAAACCAGGATCCCTGGTTATGAGCCATGACCCTATTTCACATGTAGGAGGTGTTCACAGCTGAAAGATCACATTGGGCCCCTGCACCAGGTGTCAGGAGTTACAGAGATCTCCGGTCATACTGCTAGATGATAGTGTGAGTCCAGGATGAGTCCAGAGTTGAATCTCAGAGTTACTGATTCAAACCCAGGTACACATTTCTACTCTTTGGAATGGTTTATCATATCATAAAGTTATGATAATCAAAAAGCTAGTTTTGACTGCTTTTTAAAAACAAAAAAAAGACTTAAGAAAAATCTGCTCTCTGCTTGTGTCTCCAGAGAATCTCTTGAAAAACAATAGTGAAGCTATGCAAAAATGCCATAGCAGTGAAAAAAATCTGCAGGCTGGGCACAAGATAATGATTTTGAGGAAAAACAAAACAACCCAACAAGCTACTAGTCTTTCTGTTTTGTGGACTAAGGTCCTTGATGCAGCATAATTTTGGGCAGCTCCTGAAGCTCTTAACCTCTTGATTGTCTGCACATTAACACATTTAAGTGTCTTAAAGTGCTCATTATGCAACTCAAAGTTATACCATGCCAGGGCAGGATTGTCTGCATATCACCCATTAAAGTGTAGCCACTCCCCACAGACCTGCTGCTCAAACTGAAGGTGAGACTGCTCCAAACTTCAAACTAGCACTAAGCCGATTAACATTTGTGTGGCTCAGAGCATAAGGCGTAACGAGGCCCTGAGGTAACAAATTAACAAGACAGCATGGAAGCATGGTAACATCAAGGACAGATCACTGTTAAGCTTCTCTCCTGTTCTGGTTTGCCCCTGCTTGATGCAATACTGGAAAAAACTCAAAAGATTTCCCTGACATTTCTATAGGACACATCTTATGATACAACTTCCTTATGATTTAAGTGTGGCAGTATCTCATAGGGTTATTTACGTAATACCACTATACCCAAGATATAATCTGTATGGCCCAGTGGATCAGTTTAAAACAGTATGAACTGTACGTGAAAAAAATACAAAAGCTACCACAGAAGATCAATTTGTAGCAAGGCCTTTTCCTCCTGCTCGTAATATTTTAAAATAAACATGATGGGAAACTGAAGGATCTAAAGTTCTTTTGGACTGGAAACAGAACTGTATTATAAATGTTTTCACAGACTTTTGTTTCTCTTAGCTGTGTGGTTGAGCACATTGCATTACTTTATTAGTGAAAATAAAACAGTTCTCCTTTTTTTTCAAGCAAAAGGAAGATGAACATGAATGCAACAACTGACAACTTAGCCAACTTTACCATAGTGAAGAACCAGGAGGATGCTTCCAATAATTGTACTGATATAGAAGCCTCATTGAAGAAATCTTACCTCCCTCCTATGTACAGCATAATCTTTCTGTTGGCTTTCCCAGGAAATGTGATTGCAATTTGCATATACAGTTTCAAGATGAGGCCCTGGAAGAGTAGCACTATCATTATGCTGAACTTGGCCTTCACTGACCTGCTGTACTTAACCAGCCTTCCGTTCCTGATACATTACTATGCCAATGGAGAGCATTGGATCTTTGGAGACTTTATGTGTAAGTTTATCCGCTTTGGCTTCCACTTCAACTTGTACAGCAGCATCCTCTTCCTTACCTGCTTCAGCATCTTCCGTTACTTTGTGATTGTCCATCCCATGAAGGTCTTCTCTATTCAGAAAAAGAGATCAGCAGTAGCAGCTTGCACTGCAGTGTGGGTAATATCACTGGTGGCTGTCAGTCCTATCAACTTTTTGATCACCTCAAAAGAGAAACAAAACAAATCCATGTGCCTGGATCTTATCAGTTCTGACAATCTGGACATTATCAGGTGGTATAACTGGCTTCTGACTGGATTAGCTTTCTACTTTCCATTAGTGATTGTGACCCTGTGTTACACTGTGATTATTTACACCTTGGCTACAGGGCCCCATACTCACACTTGTTATAAGCAAAAGGCTCGAAAACTTGCCATCCTCCTCTTGGTGGTCTTTTATGTATGTTTTCTACCTTTTCATGTCTTTAGGGGAGCTCGGGTAGAATTACGACTCCATTCAGTTAACTGCCACATTGAGACCCTAATCCATGCTGCTTACATCATCTCTAGACCTTTAGCTGCACTAAATACATGTGCTAACCTATTACTTTATGTTATGATTGGAGGCAACTTCCAGAAGGCCATCCTTTCTCTTTCAAGATGCAGGTCAGACAACTATGTTCAGGAGGCAGGGTGCAACAGTGAAGTGAACAAGTCTGGAATTATAATAAAGTTCTGACATCATCTTTCTAAAAGGATAACATTTGGGTGCCTTTATTTTATGTGTCCATTTGTCTTTGCTTTCTAACAAAATTGACAGTGGGCGCTGCGCTTCTCCAAAATAGCATTCCTAAAATTGCTCAGTCTTTGAATTATTTATTTTGTTTTATTCAGTTTATATGCTGCCCTTCCTAAAAAGGCTCAGGGCAACTTACAAAAGAAGACAAAATTATTCTAATATAATAATGGGCTTAGTCCGTCTGTCTGTCTGTCCATAATGGTCTTGGAGCACTCTGATTGCTTACTGAAACAACCAATCAGAGTGCTCCAAGGGTGTTATGGACAGGAGGCAGTGGTGGCATTTTAGATGATTTGTGTATAAAATAAAAAACAACCTGCTGGATACCTTATGTAGGCTATATTGTTACATTATAACATCTTAATATACATTGTGGGTTTTTCTTCCAGCTTTGAAAATATTGTAAATCAGGGGTAGGCAACCCCCAGCATGGGTACCAGTGTGTGGCACACAAAGGCATTTTGCTTGGCATGCACACCTCAGGGTGGACAGTGGGAAAGGGACTGGAGCTGCACTGCCACAACCAGGATCCCTCACGGTCCATCCCTGGCATGCCAAAATTCTACTAGTAGATGTTGCAGGTGTTTTTGGCATTCTGCCCCCAAAATTTTCCAACCCCTATTTTAAACAATAAAGCATCAACCAATAGTAGCATATTAGAAGCAGTACTACCAAGCTTTTAACATGGGTATTATCTTAGGTTGCCTATTTTTGTTACTGGGATTTTTTTTTAATTAAAGCTTGCTATTAGCCACTAGGTGGGGATCATGTCTGGTGTATGCCAGGGAGCCGACTACCTGGATTCATGAGTGCACCTCTCATACAAATTCAGAGTGTGTTACATGACAATAGAAGGTAATTACAGGGCATACTAATCTTTCCTGATATGATGCTTGCAACCTCTCAGTTCTCTGGCAGGATTACAAAGCTTTCTGCCAAATAGTCCAAATGAAGTGAACAAGCTTCTCTACATCTCCAACAGAAATAAAAGTACAAATAAAATAACATCAATGTTCATGGAACCCCAGAATAGATATAAAAGTATCTATTCCCTGTGTTAGTGCAAAGGCTATCCCTGTTTTTCTTAGGTCTTTGCTCAGAACCTCCCCTTCCTCAAGCCAAAGCAGAATTTAGCATATATTTAATACAAGCAAGTCACATCAACTATGAATATTATGTTAATAGACTAACTAAAGAGAAGATGCAAGTAAAAGCAATGGGAGACTTATGTGCAAGTCCTGATTTTAGCTCTCTGCCTCTCTCTGGGGTTAGGAAGGAGTCTGGAAGTGCAAGTGGCCTCTCGTTTCTATCAAAAAGGAGAATAACCTGAACCTGGATGTGTCTGTCCTGTGATATAAGGGACATTTTTAGAAATGCTTTTTTCCTTCTCTTTTCTCTGTTTTAATTGTATCTCTACTCTTGTGTAGTCATTTTTGCCCCAGTTCTAATCTGGTCACATCTGCTCATACCTTGAAGTTAATTTCAGTCCTGCCTATTTTGAATCTGCCATTGTTTCCTGTGATTAGGTTAGACTCCCCTAATTAAGGTGCTACCACCTAAACAGTTACTTCTTGTCACTGAAGACATCCCAGTACAGGCAGTCCTTGACTTACAACGTTTCGAGTTACAATGTTTTGCACTTACAATGTTTATAAATTAACACCCTGTTTCAACTTTCTGATGTCAGTTCGACTTTACAACACTTGATCCAAAACAATGCCAAGCCAGTGAAGAAGTTCGCTGCATTGCCCATCTCCCTGGAGTACATCTGTCCAAACTTCCTTGGACACTTTCATTAAGAAAGCAAACTTGTCTCCAGAAAAACCTGCAGTCAAGGCTCTTGAGAAGGCTCCAGGCAAGAACCCTTCAGAAAGTCCAGCAAAGTGACCTCAAATAAGTCCTTCCAAATCAATATGATTTATATTTACAACATAAATACATTAATGTAGCTATATTACTCATCTATAATTGATTGGGTACAATATTCTGAGTTATTTTTGGTGAAAATAGGGTATCAGGCCAACCTCCCAACCTCCCATTTATAACATTGTTTCCTATGGGAAAATCAGTTCCGAGTTACAACATTTCAATGTAAGACGCGGTTTTCAGGAACCACTTGTGTCATAAGTCTGAGGACTGCTTGTATCTCTTAGACACAAACCATTCCTATTTATATCATAGATATCTCCTTCTGCTAGCCTCCATATCAGTCTTATTTCTTCTCTCACACTTAAAATCAGAAGATAATAGTGGTTATGGCTCCTGTTCATGCAGATTACTACACTGCTCTCATAACTCAGGCAGTCGTGGGATCACAATGCATGAAAAATATCCCACAGGACAGCACACCATCTGTAGTGTTCCTACCCCAGGAACTTTCTATATGTTCCCAAAGGTTCACAAACAAAGTAACCCTGGCAGACCCATCATACTCAACTGCGGTTCCCCCACTGAAGAACTGTCAGGATTTGTAGAAACTATCC
This sequence comes from Alligator sinensis, assembly GCF_000455745.1. Classification (NCBI taxonomy): domain Eukaryota; kingdom Metazoa; phylum Chordata; order Crocodylia; family Alligatoridae; genus Alligator; species Alligator sinensis. The sequence goes on along the minus strand of NW_005842665.1, from coordinate 697,341 downwards.
TGAAACCACTTATCACTCAAAGAGCAAGTTTTCTACAAGACACTACAGATTTCCTCAACAGAATCCAGAACACCAACCACCTTCCCAAGAAGGCCACACTTGCCACCATGGATGTCACCATCCTGTACACTAATATCCCACATGATGAAGGCACAGCTGCCTGCCTGAAACACCTACAAGAACATCGAATACACTCAGATTTGCAACAAGTTGTTACACAAATCATCCACTTCATCCTTTCTCACAAGTTCACTTGCTACAGTTGCCACTTCCTCCAAACCATGGGCCCAGCCTCTCCCAGAATTCCTGGACTATCATAACTAACATCACTCTAACACTACTATTTTAGCACAGATGTGGCTTTGATGATAAATTATACCATCTCCTTTGTATAGTTAGCATATCAGTATATAGAGAACTTTAGGATCCTTCAGGATAGAAGCTGATTTGTGTTTTCAAGATCACCATCACCCATGACTCATGCCTGTTATTATAGTTTCTTTTTTTAGCATCTCTAAGTTTACTGTTGAAACAAGGATAAGTGCTTCAGTGCCAGCAAAAGAAAGGGGTTTTCTTTTGCAACCTGAAACTAAAGTCTTGTGTATAAAGTGACTATGTGGCTGTATTACTTACTGCATAATTGCAGATTCCTTTTAAATTACTGCATAATTACATTCCAGAATGGAAGCTTCTGTTAAAAAGCTTCTTGCTTTTATGCCTGTAAAGATATTTGTGTGAACCAAGTATAAACCTGTGAAGTCCTGCTCACCTAAGCTTATAATGAAGAACTGGAGAATAATACAGAGGTACTAAAGCTAGCTATCAACAAGCTTGCAAATATAGGCCTGGCAGCATAGTATTCCAGGTGGGCTAATTTGACCTGTTGAGAAGCTGTAATTCATGCAACCATACCTGTGGTCACATTGTACATACAAGTAGTATCAGTCCTTACATTCCTTTGAAGTTGTTGCTATGCAAGCAGAACTAGGGGGTGGAGGCTGGGGGTGGGAAAGAAACTGTTCATCCCAGTGCAAATGGGATGAGGGGCTATTTAAAAGATTTCCTTCCTAAGAGCAGCTGAAAAAAAATAGCAGTGCTTTTGACCAGCGTCAAATTTACTTGTTCTTTGACAGATTGGACTGGCATCTGAGACAGAAAAGCCACATTTACACCATGTTTCTGAGCCATATTTTGGGTACCTGAAAGTAGAAAAATGAACAGTAAAGTTTGTAAGCATGATGCTGAGAGTACTTAAAAAAAAAAGATTTCAAGAGCACAAAGAGAACAAAATCTCTGGGATACTGCAGGCAAATGCAGTGCATAATATCTTAATATCTTCAGGACTGCGTTTCTGGAATCCTCGAAGGTGAACTGAAAGGCATTTAATCATTTTATCTTCTGAAATCTCTTTTAAGGGCTCTTTGTTTCCACAACAGCTAACATCACAAATACTTAAACAGAGCAGACAACAGTCTGGTTCAGAGCTATAGATATTTAGTGATGTTATCAGCTCTTACAAGAAAAGCAAAGCTTTGGAAAAGCAAAATACTTTGGAAGGGAAGATAACATTATTGTTGTTGTGGTTTTTTTCCTTTTTTCTTTAGATACTATATCTTTTTTAATTAAATGGTTTTCTTGATTTTTATTGAATCAGTAATGGAGAGATACATATACGATGAAGAAAAGAGAAAAATAAATAAGGCTATGTGAGCAAATGAATAATGCAGCATCCCATATCAGTGAAACAAGGTAATATTCTCTACAGAAATCCTTCATGTTGTATTATAATATGCAGTATGGATTTCCATCATCCTCCCTGTCGTGTAACCTGGCAAACTTGGTATGATTTTCAATTCTTCCTTTAATATCCTCCCCACACATCCAGGTTATTACTCAAAACCTGTCATATTTTTTCCTGTACAACAGCAGGACATTTATGCTTTCTTTTACAGCTTTTCTGCTAAAATCCTTGCCTAGAACTTCTATCACCATAGTTACTCATCTGGACTTCAGTGCATCTTGTGCAAAGACAAGCCACCCTCTTGTATCCTCTCTGGCAGGAATATATACATAACAGTGATGCTTCAAAATATAATTAACATTTGTACAGCTGCAGGAAAATATTAGGCCATTTAGAAATATTACTTTTATAGAAGTAACTTAGAGAGTGCTAGAAGTAGGCACACTCCTGTTCTGTAGCTACAGTGCTTTTCCCAGAGGCTTGAGAATCTCAAGGCTAGATAAAAAGGCAAGATAAAAAGGACATAGAGTTGGGACTGGATTACAGATAAGGTTTCCTTCAATGCCTGAAGGACCCCACAATGGCACTAAATACATTGAATAAGCTACATTAGCAAAATTGTTTAAGGCTGCAAAATGAATAAGGGAAGGAAGAGAGAGACAAGCAAGGCAGAAAAAAAACCCCTAATTAAATGATTCAAAGTGTTAAAATATCACCTTCATTCACTTGAGTACACTTCTGTCAGCAAAGATACATCTTAACAGAGCAGCGGCAGTTCCTACTTAGAGGGGTTTTCTGGGACTTCATGGTTGCAAGACACTTTGAGGTACTGATGTACTTTATCTCTATTTAGAGGTAAGAAAACAGTAAAGTGAAGTGACTTGCCTTTGCACACAAATCTGTGGTAAAACAGAAAAGCTCCTAGTTTATCTGATTCCCAGTTTAGGGCTAGGTCACACTTCTCAGGAGAAGAACACGCTGGCTCTCACAGTCATACTGACAACTTTTATGTCAAGCAGTAAGTATTTAAAATAGTGTAAGAAGGTCAGTGACTGCAGAAAATCTATGCTGTATATATGTTTTTGTATTCTTTCAGACTTCTGCTCATGACATGGTTTGACAAACAGCCGGATTTGAAACTCCTCTTTACAGCATTGGAGAGGTGCTAAAATTCCAACTTGCACTAGAGGGCAGACAAAGCATTACTAGTGAAAAGGACCACTTGGAAAAGTGACTCTAGAGCATGGATTTCAACCTGTGGTCCACGGATCCCTGGGGTGTGGAGACTATGTCTAAGGGGTCCATGAAAGATTGCTCTTATCAATCAAAAGTATGTGAATACCCACGATTACAATTCAAAGGGGCCTGCATCTCCATTCAAAATTTCCAAAGGGGTCCACACCTCCATTCAGAATGTTTTAGGGGGTCCACACATGAAAAAAGTTTGAAAACCACTGCTCTAGAGAAGGGACAGGGAAGAACAAAACCAGATGACACCTAAGCCACCGACAGAAGGCAGGTGGAAGCTGGGAACCGGCACATCACAATATCTCAGCCTTTTCAAACTACATATCATTCATGGACTCTACTATTATTTGTAGTTTTCTCCCCAAACCCAACCCTGTTAATCTTATCCTTACTGGTGTTACCTTACAAGCAGACTATTCAGAAACCACCTCAATGAGGTCTTTATTAACTCCTAATAGGCAGCAATACTTTACATTCTGTTTCCAGCCCTTTCCCTGTTGACACTGGAAAATGTTTTGCTGATAAAAACTTCTGGTAGTTTTTATGGATGTAGACAGAAGGTCTGTACCTCTGAGGTGCTCTCTCTCTCTCTCTGTCTCACACATACACACACACACACATGCACTAGTCCTGCTTGAACCTTCTCTCCTGTGCAGGATCCTCCATGAACAGCAGCTTCCCAAATAATAATCCTAGTCCCTGATCTTTCATCCTGAATCTAGAAAGCCCAGAGTCAGGCAGCAACAGAGGTTTTCTGATTTGCTTCTATATCTACAAAGACTATATGGCAAAAAAAAAAATGACTTAAGCCAACCTAAATGCCAGCTGTGAATAGTGGCCAGAGATTTTTAAATATATATTCAATATTACCAAAGGAGGAAAAAAAGAGGAAAAAGTATTTCTGTTTAGCTGAAATTTTCCATCCTTTGGATAATACAGTCTGCAGACTGATTTTACTCTGGAGTCAACCCAGAGCTGGCAGTGGAGAAATGCCTTACCGTCTGCTATTCTGTTTGGTTAAAACTGCTTCTACAGCCAGGATTACTTATTTCTCATTTCATAAATTAAAGACTGAATTAACTAACCATTACAGAAAGGTCCAACAAAATCTCTGACTGGAGATTCTCTCTCTCTCTCTAACAAAATGAAGCTGAAAACACATTTGCCAAATCTCAGTTTAATTCTGGATGATCTATTAATTTCCCGAGTGGGCTCAGTCTTTGGACTTGACTAAAAAAAGGGGAATCTTCAGATCATCCCAGATGATTTTCTAGTTCTTCATTAAGGTAAAGTCCATGGATCAGTTACAATGGGAATTTTCAAAGGAAAGTTTCCACAATTTGGAAAGCAAGATCATTTTTTAATTATGGGTATCCATAATGAGATTGGTTGCATGTTGCCATGAGTACTAAGCTGTGAAGAAAACTTCTGCTAAAAACTGATGTTAGCCCAAGACTTGTATCCTTCATAGTGAAGCAGGAAGAGGCTGCCTGTTCCCTAGAGTTCAATACTGCTCTCAGGTCCTTTCTTGCCTGGGGGAGATTATGGAGGTGACCCCACCTGGACTAAGCTGTAAGGGGAAATGCCCTTTGTTCTGGCCAAAATCTGCAATTTGCTGCTTAATAAGGGTAGAAGCAGGAGACACAGGTCTTTCCATGTTACTTCTGGTTTTCTCCATCAAGCTTCCAGGGCAGTTCAGACATCCCAGACAGGCGAGAGAATCTCAGAGAAAACCTCCGGAAGGTACAAACCACATCCATGTCTTCATATTTGCAAGTAAGATAAACCTATTATTAGCCAGAAATTTAAAACAGATAAGATGGGTGACTTCAGTGACTGGGGCACTCACTGCTAAAAGTGACCTGCTGGCTTGCCAGGATCTTCAGCTACAGGTAGGCTGGAAGAGCCTCTATTATGTATTCACAGATCTTTACACAATGAAGCAGTGCATCTAAGGTACAAGCAGTGTAGCGAGCAACCAATGAACAGACCCCTGTACCTGCACAAAGGCCTCCAGAAGTAATGGTGCTCTGGATACAGTGGTTCATCAGAATGGAACAGCTTGCAAGATGAAAACTTTACTGCACGCAGTAATAAAATCTGACATTCACTGAAGTCGAGGGAAACTGCATGCACTCAGCCTCAGGCCCTGATCAATGTAATGTGCAGGAAGAGAAATGTATTACGTGGGAGAGCTCATCATGGAGCTGGCCCATGTAGCACTAGCATCCATAGCATCGTTAGCTTTTTTATTTTGTGTATGTTTGTCTAATATATTGCCGTTTTATTTTATTGCTGCCTAATACACTGCACCATTTAAAAAACAAAATCCCAGCATGATGGGGTTTTTCTGCAGGCAGCCAAAATCTCTTCTAATACTCTGCTTTATCATCTCACTTTCCTCAGAGGTGTAATCTCCCATCACATGGGGATATGATTTTCTTTCCTGTCTCCCTATCATTATGAACTTTAACAAACTGTCATCATGTTTATAATATTCAATGCCAACTATGAGAGCAATGACAAAAGAACACAGCATCATTGTTCTATCCCACTGAATCTATGCCTTGCCACAGTATTTACGTTTGTTGTATTACTTACAGCAACTGCTTCATGGCTACTGAATGTACTGGTAAACAGAGGGAAATGAACTTTCTGTTCTGTTCATTTACCAAGGCTTTCATTAAAAAAAAAAGTTCTATTGCTACGGCTCCTGCAGTCCCTAAGTTGCCCCAACTGGGAGTAACTGACTGAAAGATAAGTAAGAAATAGCTCTTGTTTCCTTATATGGATCAGCCTCACAATGGACGGCAAGCCTGCTTCTCAAGGACTCTCCAACCAACTATGCTGATAAGCAGAGACAAAAGGTAACAGAAATATCAAGATAAGGACATTCCCTAACTTTTTCCTCATAAAAAATTAAAGATTTCATAGACATTAGGGCTGGAAGGGACCTCAGAAGATCATCGAGTCCAGCCCCCTGCCCCAGGGGCAGGAAGTCAGCTAGGGTCAAAGGATCCCAGCAAGATAGATATCCAAATGTTTCTTAAGAGTCCGGAGTAGGTGCTTGCACTACCTCTGGGGGGAGTCTATTCTAGGCCTTGGGGGCTTGGACAGTAAAAAAGTTTTTCCTTATGTCCTGCCTAAAATGGTCTTGGAGGAATTTGTGACTGTTTGACCCTGTCATCCCTTGGGGCGCTCTGGTGAACGGGTGTTCCCCCAGATCCTGATGCACACCTCTAATATGCTTATAGGCAACCACCAGGTCATCCTTAAGCCTGCGCTTTTCCGGGCTGAAGAGTTCCATAGCTCTCAGCCTTTCATCATAAGGCCTGTTCTCTTGCCCTCTGATCATGTGTGTGGCTCTCCTCTGGACTCTCTCAAGGTTTTCCACATTCTTTTTAAATTGTGGAGCCCAGAATTGGATGCAGTACTCCAGCTGCAGCTTCACCAAGGCCGAGTACAGCAGGAGGATGACATCCTGAGATTTTCTTGAGAAGCATCTATGGATGCAAGCCAGAGTTTTGTTTGCTCTACCAGCTGTGACATCACACTGGTGGCTCATAATCATCTTGTGGTCAATCATGACCCCCAAGTCTCTTTCGGCTGTGGTGCTAGCAAGCACAGTACTGCCGAGCCTATAAGTGTGATGCAGGTTTTTTTTTCCCCAAGTGGAATACCTTGCATTTTTCTGTATTGAATCTCATCAGGTTTTTATCCACTGACTTTCTAAGCCTGTCAAGGTCAGCCTGGATCACCACCAGCCTGTCCTCAGATGTGGACACTTTACCCCAAAGTTTGGTGTCATCGGCGAACTTGGCCAGTCCGCTTCTGACACCAATGTCCACATCGTTAATAAAGATGTTAAAGAGTCCAAGTCCAAGGACGGAGCCTTGGGGGAGACCTCTAGTCACAGAGCACCGTGATGATTCACTTCTGTTGATTACCACTCTCTGGGTCTGACCTCAGAGACAATTCCCCAGCCATGAGACTGTAATGTAGCCGAGGCCACAGTTGGCCAATTTTTCAAAGCTTTTTTAAAGTCAATATATGACGTTAATCCCTTCTCCCTTGTCCAGGTGAAATATCACCTGGTCATAGAAGAAGATGAGATTGGTCAGGCAAGACCTACCTGCAACAAACCCATGCTGGCTGTCCCTTAGGATGTTGCCAACAGCTAGTTTGTCAAGAATGGTCTCTTTGCTAATTTTTTCCAGAATCTTTCCAGGGACAGAGGTCAAGCTGATTGGCCTGTAGTTTCCTGGATCTATTCTCCTCCCTTTCTGGAAGCTAGGCACCACATTGGCCTTCTTCCAATCTTTGGGCACTTCACCTGAGCGCCACAAGTTCTTGAAGATCCTTGCCAGTGGCTGGGCTATGATGCCTGCCAGCTCCTTAAGTACCCTGGGGTGCAAACTGTCAGGACCAGCTGACTTGAAGGTGTCCAGTCTTTCAAGGTGTTCCTTTACAAGGTCTACACCAATGTTGAGTATAAGTTCACCCTCACCCCAGCTGCCCCGCATCATGTTAGGTAGGGCTGGTGAAAAAACAATGCAAAATACCCAGTAAACAGGTTGACTTTTTCCTGGGTGTTAGTTGTCAGTTGTCCCATTTGGTTTAGCAGGAGTCCAATGTTACCCTTGCTTTTCTTCTGGCTCCCCACATATCTGAACAAGGCCTTTTTATTGTCCTTGATATGTGTAGCCAGTTGGAGTTCAGTTGCAGCCTTGGCTTTCCTGATTTGCTCCCTACAGGTCTGAACCAGTGCAGAATACTCCACCTTAGTGGTGATTCCAATCTTCCATCCTTTATAAGCCTCTCTTTTTCGACATAGGAGGTCCACAAGTTCCCTGTTGAGCCAAGGGGGTTGCTGTGCCCTTTTGCTACCTTTCTTCCAAGATGAGATGGACTTCCCTTGTGCTTTCAGGATTGCTCTCTTAAGGAGCAACCGCTCATCTTGAACTCCCCTCCCTGTTGAGTCATGGTCCCTTGGGGCCTCGACAACAAGCCTCCTGAGTTTATTAAAGTCAGCTTTTCTAAAGTTAAGGACTTCCGCATTGCTGACTGACATGCCAGCTTTGCAAAGGATAGTGAAAGTGATCAGATCGTGATTACTGCCTCCCAGCTTTCCTTTGATTCTTAGGTCACTGGCTAGATCATCCCCTTTGGCCAGAGCCAGGTCCAGCAGCACTTTGCCTCTTGTCGGTGCACAGACTTCTTGAGTCAGGTAGAGCTCATCCACACACATGAGGAAGCTTTGTGACCATTCAGATTTGGCTGAGTGCTCTTCCCATGAGATGTCCGGGTAGTTAAAGTCTCCCATGACAACCATGGACTGAGAGCATGCAGCCTCATCCAGTTTCCTGGTGAATTCCTGGTCAAGCTCTTGTTCCTGATTAGGTGGTCTGTAGTAGACTTCTACCATTGTGTCCCCTGTGCCATGTTCCCCGCATATTTTAACCCAGAGGGTCTCCAGTCATCCTCCCTGGGTGCCAATGTCATCTTGCAAGGATGTGTAGCTTTCCTTGACATAGAGAGCTACGCCCCCCCCCCCTTTTTTCTTCCCCCACCCCCCACCTGTGGCCCAGTCATAGGTGGAGTCCCACCAGGTCTCCATTACCCCTATGAGATCGTAGTCATTCTCGTTTAGCAGGAGGACCAGTTCCTCCTGTTTGTTCCCCAAGCTCCTGGCATTGGTGTACAGGCACGTAAGTGTCCCATTGGAAGCCCCATGCTTCCTTGCACTCCTAGGGAGACACCATTCCAGGGCTGGGGTAGGAGTGGATTCCCTTGAGTGCCCTAACCTGTTGGTTTTGCAGAAGTTGCCTAGTGGGCTTGTTTTGATGGTTGTCCACCCATCCCCCAATGGGCTTAATTTAAAGCGTGGTCAAGCAGGTCAGTCATTCTGGCTGAAAAGAGCTTCCTTCCCAGTGAAGTGAAATGGAGGCTGTCTCTTTCTAGCAGACCACTGCCTCTCTCACCAAAGAGCATACTGTGATTGTAGAAGCCAAAGCCTTCATGCTGACACCAGCACCACAGTCTTCGGTTGGTAATTGTTCTGGTAATAAACCACTGGTCGGGTTTCTTTCTAGACACTTGCTTTGCGACCATTGTACAGCTTCAGGCTTGGTGAACAACATGGAGATACAGTATCCATAAAGGGAGAGGAACTTTTGGTGGGGATACCATACAGTAAATGGTAATAAATTTATTATCAGCAGTGATGATTATGGTTGATACATCACTCCTGGTAGAAGGCAGATGTTGCAGGTGTTTTAAGGTCACCTTGGCTGGTATGCCACCTAGTAAAACTCACTACAGTGTGGTGGGAAAAGAGATCTTAATGTGGTAACAGAAACAGAAACAGAAACAAAGCTGCCATTTCCAAGGCTCTTAAGGGAAAGAAGTAAAGATTAGGGCTGTCAGAAACTTTGGTTGCTGATTCAATTTGGCGGAGATTTGGCCCGATTCAGTGGGCGAATCTCCAAATCCAAATCGAATCATGGGACCCTTTAATCTCTCTGAAGTGAATAGGAACCCTCTGAATCAATTCAGAGAGATTTAGAAAGATTCGTTGATTCGGACATAGAGTCAGCTTTAAATGTTTTTTCTGCATACCTCAACGTAGCAGGCGGCTCATCAATGCTGCAGTGCTGGGGCAGATGGAGCATCCTACAGGAGTGTGGGGGGGGCACCAGCACGCTCGGCAAGAGACTCCGAAGTGGACCAGAAGCACTTCCAGTCCAGTTCTGGGTCCTCCGGGATCCATGCCAGGGAGGGCCCCCATACCCCCAGCTTGGTGAGTGGTGCCTCCTGTGCCTGGGGGGGCACCCGGGGTCCCTCTGTACCCCATCACCGAGCTGAGGGGGATGCAGGAGGGGGCCCCAGCATGCTCCCCGGCAGACCTGGAAGTGGGCCAGAAAGACTTCCGGTCCACTTCCAGGTTCGCCATAGAGCACATGGAGGAGGGGGCCCGTGTTCCTGTGGGACACTCCATCTGCCCCACCATCACAGCATTCACGAGCTGCACTGGTACCTCAAGGTATGTAGAAAAAGCATTTAAAGCTGTGTCTATGGCCGAATCGCCAATTCTCTGAATCAGCATTGAATTTTCAGATTCAGATTCGGCTGAATTGAATCAGGGACAGTGATCCACAAATTGAATCTGTGTCCCTGATTCAGGCCGAATCCAAATTGAATAGGGCCTGTTTCTCACACCCCTAGTAAAGATTGTGTTCTACAAAAATTTAGTAGCTCTTGCCCCTGAGGATCAAAATGATATCTGTTTATAGGTCACCAACACCGTTTGGAAGGAAACAGAGAGTGGACTCACTGCTACCTAGTACATTAAGCCAAATAAAAGTGACCTCCCTTTGGAAGCAGTGCTTTGCCTCCATCCTCTACTGTCTTTCCAAGCACAAAAGAAGAGCAACTCACATGGGATGGCAACCCTGCTTTCATAAAAGAAAAACCTTCACTTCATCAAATACAAAATGTCTGAATAAAAGGGCACTTAAATGCCTTGGAAAACACTTCTACATTTTTTGTATGTGTGCACATTTTTTTAATAGGCTTTTGTATACAGCACAGTATTTTTTTGTCTTTGTTTTTTTGTCTTTGGCAATGAAGTATCTTTTTGATATACTACCATTTTATGGTACCAAAATTCTACCAAATGTAGACTTGGTGTTATCATCAGAGGCTATGGACACATGCACATTTGGAGCCATCTTAGCTTCCCTCCTCAAGTGAACTACATCAACAAAAATAGCACAATAGAACAATAACACAATAGAACTTACTCATCTATTAATAAGAAGCACTTCTACACAGTATCTACTGTGTATAACAACAGACTAGATGTTGAACACTGATATCATACTCCTAATGGAAGCCATGCATCTAAACCTCATACTGCTGATAGAATTTAGCTCAGCCTTGAGTTTAAAAAATAGCAATGCAACCCAGTAAAGAATTCCTATCTGATTTTCTCAATTGGCATACAATGACCAGTTCTCAAGAGTTGTCCCATTAAATAAAAGTGCCAGCAGTGCTTCCATGCCTACCGTGATTCTGGTTTGCTTTTTAATGTCAACTGAAAGGATTTTAGCAGATGCAGATGTTGTACCTGCAGCATTTTTTTTTTTTACCCATCCACATAGTCAAAGGAATTTTAAATTATTGATCAAGAAAGCACAATTCTATGACATCAGAAGCCAAGCCTTGTTTTGCTTAAGTAAAGTACCTAGTCACATCTTTAGCTTTAACCAGGTGCATAATCCCTCCATGGGATTACTCACCTGCTGAAAGCTAAGTACCTGTTTAGTGTTTCACTGGACCTTGGCTTTAATACCTTTACAGCATTCAAGTGCTAGCTTTGCACTTGTCAAGCTTGCTCCAAGGACTAATATTAGCTGCAAGATAGTGCCTTGCATCCCTACTGACTATTTTTGGAATTATATTGAATGGCACTTGCTCAGTTGATGTAGTAACACTGTTTATATCTCAGATTATAACTCTATTTACCAAAATAAAATATTACTTCACATAATTTTTCATTAACAATCCCAATTATATAAATAATTGGATAGCAACATGTAACCATGATTAATTTAGAATTCCTGTGCAGTTAGGAATAACCAAATGCAGCTCTTACCAATATGCCTGTGTGGAAAAACAAAGAGGGAAAAAACAGAGCTGCTTTCTCTGGGTAATTTCACGCATAGGGTATTACACTCAGAAAAACTGAACATCTTTTGAAGGTGGTCTGAGAACAACTGTAATTAGGTATTCAATCACACACACTGTATGATCAGGCAAACAAATATATGTCAGTTAAGGGAAATAGCCCATGGAAAGATTATATTTGTCTGAACCAAAAATAAAACATATAATGAACGCAGCACTGTGGAACCCAACACTTTCCCAATCAAATTGTCTGCTTTTCTGGGTACTTATTAAACAGAACTATCCATGCAATCTATAGCATCTAATGCTGTATTATATAAACCACTATCAGGACTAAGGGCCTCATCCAAAGCACTCTGAAATCTTCAAAAGATGGGAATATCAGCTTCCTTCAATGAGGTTTGGATCAGAACCTATGTGATTAGAATTTTGCTGTATCACAGAAATTAAGTTCCTATTAAAATTAAATCCCACAATAACACTCCAGTATAATAAAAAACCACCTGTTTAAGACCTCTTCTGCCACAATGCCTACAACAAACGAATAGCCAATCTAAACAGTGCAGTAAGGAGGCAATTTGAAATCAAACACATATTTAATAAAGCAAAACAAAATAAAGTGCTATGCCCCTTCCCCCATCTTTTAAATACTTTTTTTCTATTGTAATGTAAATTCTTTGGGAAAAGATAATTTATTCCATGTCTCTGAACTGTATCCACCTTACCCCAAATAGCAACAAACTATGTTAATAAAAATCTCTTCATTCACATTGTGTGCTTGGTTACAGCCAACAACAGAAAGAAAATGTAGACATTTTAGAGGGATTTTTTAATAAATAATTGTGTTATCAATTAACTCCTGTTTCATCTGTATACAGGACCAGTGCCAGGTGTTGCATATGTGAGCCTTGTATGTGAGCCTGTCATCGTAGGCAGCTCTAAAAACTGTCAAATTGGTTAGCTGTCTTCAGTTCCTAATTACTGCTCCTTAAAATTGTGAAAAACAGTAACAGAGTGAAGAAAAAAATGACAAACATCTACCATAAAACTCTACAAACAGAACATTTATAAAAATAACTACACTCAGTGCATAGCATAATTAAAAGCTTTATACATTTTTTTGCCTTCTTTTCTCTGTGCCTCAGTTCCCGGTCTATAAAATGGGACTAATACCTCATGAAGGAACACCTTGAGAGGCTGGACACCTTCAAGTCAGCCAGCTCTGATAGTTTACACCCCAGGGTACTCAAAGAGCTGGCCAGCATCATAGCTCAGCCCCTGGCAAGGATCTTTGAAAACTCCTTGTGCTCTGGTGAAGTGCCTGAAGACTGGAAGAAGGCCAATGTGGTGCCTATCTTCAAGAAAGGGAGGAAAGTGGATCCAGCAAACTACAGGCCCATCAGCCTGACCTCAATCCTGGGGAAGGTCTTAGAAAAGATTATCAAAGAGGCCATTCTTAACAGACTGCAGATAGCAACATCCTGAGGGATACCCAGCACGGGTTTGTTGTGGGTAGGTCTTGCTTGACCAATCTCATTTCCTTCTACGACCAGGTGACCTATCACCTGGACAAGGGAGAGGAGATCAATGTCATATATCTTTACTTTAAAAAGCCTTCAATCTGGTATCCCATGATCACTCCTTAACAAAACTGGCTAACTGTGGCCTCAGGTCCACCATGATCCATTGGCTGGGGAATTGGCTCCGTGTTCGGACCCAGAGGGTGGTGGTTGATGGAAGTTAATCATCTTGGTGCCCTGTGACCAATGAGGTCCTCCAAGGCTCTGTTCTTGGACCTATATTGTTCAACATCTTCATTAATGATGTGGACATTGGAGTCAGAAGTGGACTGGACAAGTTCGCCAATGATACCAAACTCTGGGGTAAAGCATCCACACCTGAGGACAGGAGCTATGTTGGCTAGCACTATGGAAGAAAGAGACTTGGAGGACATCATTGACCACAAGATAAACATGAGCCCCCAATGCGATGCTGCGGCTAGTAAAGCAAGCAAAACGCTGGCTTGCATCCATAGATGCTTCTCAAGCAAATCCCAGGATGTCATTCTGCCGTTGTACTCAGCCTTGGTGAGGCAGCAGCTGGAGTACTGCGTCCAGTTTTGGGCTCCACAATTCAAAAAGGATGTGAAGAAGCTTGAGAGAGTCCAGAGGAGAGTCATGAGCATGATCAGAGGTCAGGAAAACAGACCTTATGATGACAGGCTGAGAGCTATGGGACTCTTCAGCCTGGAAAAGCTCAGGCTCAGGAGTGATCTGATGGCCACCTATAAGTTTATCAGGGGTGTTCACCAGGATCTGGGGGAAAGATTGTTCATCAGAGCGCCCCAAGGGATGACAAGGTTGAATGGTTATAAACTCCTCCAAGACCATTTCAGGCTGGACATAAGGAAGAACTTCTTTACTGTCCGAGCCCCCAAGGTCTGGAATAGCCTGCCACTGGAGGTGGTTCAAGCACCTACTTTGAACGCTTTCAAGAGAAATCTGGATGGTTATCTTGCTGGGATCCTATGACCCCAGCTGACTTCCTGCCCTTGGGGCAGGGGGCTGGACTCAATGATCTTCCAAGGTCCCTTCCAGCTCTAATGTCTATGAAATCTATGAAATCTATGAAATACTACTGTCACCTCACCCCATTGGGTTGCTGTGAAAATAAACTAATTCATATTTACGGACCACTCAGATAAAAACAATAGAAAATCCAATGAGGAAATGAATGACTCTGTATCCAAAGTGGTCTTTGAATAGGATATAATTAGTAAGACCTGGGACACACATTGGATCATGGGGTTTAAAAACCACCAAAATATAGAAAATAACTGCTTGCTAACTGAGCACTCTCCATTCTATGTACCAAATAAAGGAAGAGTCTTGTGGGGAAATGGTATATGATCATGTTATTAAAGACTGTTAAATTTGTGCACATTCATGTTCCACAAATGACCTTAATTCTGTTATTTCCTAACTTTTGAGTATTTGACATTACATTTTTAACATAGGAAATTAATCTGAAAAAATATCTTTTAGGGTGTGGGTACACGTGCATTGCTTAACCACGTACTAAATGACTGCACAGTAACCAGTGTTACTGCACAGTCCCATTGCAACATGGTTATTATTAGACGTGACTGCGCAGTAACAACATTCAGTAGTGTCACCATCATGGTTCGTGCTCAGCAACGAATGGTATTACACCATAGAAACAAGCTATGGCACAGTAGCTCGTTGTTACTGCTCTGTAGTATTTTGTGTAGATGTGCCAAATGGAAAAAGACTCCATTATGTGGTACTATGACATCAGCATGTTACATCAGCAAGGTTAAGACTTTTATATCTGCTGCATTGATCTGTTACTGGAGCTAATGAAGTAAATTACAATCGTAGCAGGTTATCATCCTTTACGTGTATCAGGAATTCAGGGGATTATATGCATGCTTTGCTGGTGAGTTACACAGATATTGCTGACAGCAGAGAAACTGTGAGATTCAGGAATCTTTATTTAGGAATCTAAGATTTAGGAATCTTCATCCTAATCTTAGGAATCTTAGGTTCCTTTCCTGATTCTGGAGGGCAGAATGCACAATGTCACATACACTTCTGCACCTGTTTGCCCCAAATCTGATCTGTTCCCTTATCCCCCCCATCCTGTGCCTGTCTCTCCACCCACTCCAGTCTCTTTCTCCCAGGGATCTTCAGACCAGACTCTCTGTTCACCCTGCCTCCACTCCTTGTTCTAATTTGTCTAATTGCACAATGAGTCCCAGGCTCTGCCCTCTCATCTGATCACAACTCCCTCCCTTGACTCCCAGTCTCCATCTCCTCCAATTCCCAGTCTCCTTACCTACATACCTACTCAGTTCCTTGCCCTGGTTTAATTCTCCAACCAGCCTTCCTTCCTTCCAGCTGCTCTACTTATGGCAACCCTCCCTTCCTTATCAGCTCTTGGTTTATAACTTAGCTCAGTTTGGGCTGCTTCCTGACACCAGAGACACCTATCACTGCCACTGCCTGAAAGAGGTATGGATGGCAGTAGGGAATGCTGGCACCTCCCCTGAAATGAGTAGAACAGCCAGTTGAAGAGACTGCCCCAATCATAACCTACAAATCTAGGGAAAAGGAAAGGGGTGAACTGGTTAAGCCAGGAGCAGCCAAATATTCCAGGTGGAGGACTGCTTACCAAGTTTTAGTGAGCTGTCAAGGGTCACATGGGTAGTCCCACCTCTTGACAGTTGCCCCACCCCCATCACCATATTTGGACCAGACATCCCACCTCCTAACCTATGACCTTTGCCAAGGGAAGTCCCTCCCCTTGCCCTGGAAGTACTCCTTTTGGGAGGGAGCATGCTGCAATCTGGAATCCAGAAAAAAAAACCCAAATCATATACAAAAAAACCCCCTATGTACTATAATTTATTTTAATTTTATTTAAAAATATTTTTGTACCAATATATGCATTTGTGAAGTGTATCTAAAGGTGATTGCATAATAGTTCAAAATACAATCCTACTGTATATTGTATGTGGGTGGTAAGGGAGTGTATGTGGAGGGGTGTGGTTGTGAAGTGGGCATGGAGGGTGTGTGGAGTATGGGTATGGTGGGTGAGTGTGGATGGGTGTGGGGTATGTGGTTGGGGTGGGAGAGAGAGAGAGAGAGAGAAGGGGCCCAGACACTGGCTCCAACATCTGTGGCTCTCACTGACTGCATGCGAGCCTCATGTGATGCAGCTAGGCAGACCCTGTGCCTGCCATTTCCCTGCTTTCCATCCCACATGCCAATGCACCACAGCTGCCACTACCACCACTCCCCAGCTGCCACCACTCTCCGGGCCCCCCACCACTCCCCACTGCTTTCCATGCCCCCCCCCACTGCTGCCCCTGCTGCTCCCTGTGGCCCTGCCACCATACCCTGCCACTGTGGCACCACTGCTGCTGCTGCTTTCCATGGCCACCCTGCTGCTGTCTCTGCCACTTCCCATACCACTGCTGCTGTCTGTGGCCCCCATGATGTTCCCCACACTGCTGCAACTTGTTGCAGCTCCTCAGCTGCTCCACCCACCACTGCTGCTTTCCATGGCCCCCTCTCCCCACACCACCACTGCTTTCCATGTCCCCCCACGGCTGCCCCCACTGCTCCCCCTGCCACTGCTTTCTGTGGCCCCACTCCCTGTGTCACTGCTACTTCCCACTGCACCCCCACCTGCCACTTCCCACCCTGACTCCAGCCCAGCTCAGCCAGAACCATGTGATTCCCCCCTCCCCTTCATCCAATCTTATTTGTCTTTCCACTCAGATGGAGGGAAGTGGGGAACAGTCAAAGGTTCACCAGGGCAGAAGCTGCAGAGGCTTCCAGCTGGAGACTGGGGCCAGGGTAGGGTGGAGCTGGACGGGTCTTTCTGCTCAGCTGCTGGGTCCTGCCACCAGCTTTTGCTGGGTTCTGCTGCTGCTGACACCTGTCATCTTTGACAGGCATCCAGGGGCAGATAAAACTTAATTTTCTAAAATTTTTAGGGGCCCTTTGGGCTGGCAGGATGGCCTGGCAGGCCAGATCTGCCCCCTGGGCTATATTTTGCCCACCCCTGGGTTAAGCGTTATCACTCCCTGAAATCAGTGTACGAGTCTTTTGCTAGTAGGAACAAGGAAGCCAGAGACAGGCAAGACCAAGGAAGTCTGATTGGATAGCAATGGGAGACACGATCCATACCTCACTGGACAGGAGACACATTAGATGAGCAGAAAAGATAAGACTTGAGAGAAAAAGCCTGTGATTACAGCATTTCCCTTTAGGGCATTGGTTTGAAAATAGGACCTTTTTTCTTATTTTACCCAGACTGGATCCAGGTTCTTAGGGGCAATGCAGGCCTGTCTTGCAGATCTGGACATCCTGAAATCCATAGGTATTCAGTGACAGAGTATCATTTCCCCCTCTATTGTAAGTGGAGGAAAAGCAGCAAAGAAACATGAGGCTATGCTGTCACCCACAACAGTTATATGAGTAGTATGCACTGGGTGTGTCTACGCAAAACACTTAACTGTGCAGAAGTGTAGTTTACTAATCAGAAAGCATGCACATCTACATGTGCACACTCTTATTGTGCAGTAAAAACTAGAGGTAGAGCAATACATCGGTTCATATTGTATCAGCCCTGATAAAAGGAAAATTGATCTTATCAGTAATTGGCTTTTTTTTGGCTGATGTGGCTCATAATGTCACCGATAAATGCCGTGTGTGTGTGCAGCTGCAGCAGGCATACGGCCAACCTGGCAGCCTGGATTGCAGTGTCCAGCCGGTAAGTCTGTTGGAGGGAAGGGGCTAGGGGAGGCAGATCTAGGCCCCTGAGGTAAGGGAGGGAGTGGGGCTGGGGCAGGGGCAGGTGCTGCCCAGCTGGGGCAGGACACAAGATAGAGCTACGAGCAGCTTGTCCAGAGGGGGGGGCGGAGGCAGCTCCTGATGCTGTGCACACCCCCGGGGGACGCATGGGGAGGTGCTCCCCAGATCTGTGCAGAGGGCAAGGGTGGGCTGCCACTGCAGGCTGGGACTAGGGGTGGCACTGGGCTCTTCCTGTTGGGAGGGTTGGGCTGGTGCTACACTAGGGACAGCTATCGGCAGTTCTGAGGGG
>NW_005842665.1:642643-679021 GCF_000455745.1 Alligator sinensis | reverse complement strand
GGGGGGGCTACAGCATATTTTGGGGTGGCTGCTGCAAGGCTTCCATGAGCTGCTTCTCCAGGGACAGAAACAGTTCCCTAAACTCCTGGTCCACTCTGTCCCATGCCTCCTCGTACTGGTACCATACATTCTTATGGGCAATGTCTTCTTCCCACCACCTGTCCTGGGGGGTGATGGTCCTGGGGGGTGATGTCCTCCACCCACCACACCCATGTGTCTACAGGCCAGTCCTCTGAGGCCATCACCAGCTGGTCCAAGCAGAGGGTCCAGTCTTGGGTCCTCTCCTTGTGGATCTGGTGCATTCACAAGGCCCTGGCCATGGGCAGCAGTGACCCTGATGGTGCATCTTAGCTGCCAACTGCAGCCTCTGCCCTGCATGCAACTTTAGGGCCTGCAGAGCCTTGAGAAAAAAAGTTTGCAACATTTCTGAGATAAGATGCTCTGTACTAAGGGCCTGTGTGCTGCCTGGCCTCAGACTGGGGATCATGCATGCATGGGTGCCCAAAGACCATGGTACTCCAATTGGGCAAGCCTGAGCCCAGGTGGCCACTGTCTGAGCCCCACCATCCCTGCTCACTCCCCAGGGGCAGCACTAGGTGCTGGCCTCAGGCAGCCTGTCTCCCCCATCCAATTCCCAGGCTGGGACAGGCCAGGCTCTTGGCAGCACCTGCTGCCATAGCTCCAAAGCCAATCCCCCCTGCAGGCCACCCTGTCTCCTCTGCTGCCACCAAGCCCATGGTGCTGGGCTCAGGGGGCATGGGGCTCCTGGATGAGTAGGTTGTGGAGCTGCCTGCACCCCTTCCCCTCAGGGAATCTCTCTGTGGAGGTGACCCAGGGCCAGCCCTCCTGCGGCCACTCTGCACCGCAACCATGCCCCTGATGCATGTGTCTAAGGCGCAGTCCGAGGAGCTGTTTGCATGGACTGAGCAGTTCCTGACCCACTATGCCCTGCTGCTGCTAATGACCATGGTGCCTTGGGCACTCCTGCATACCTGGCAGGGGACCCTGAGCTTCAACAGTGCAGTAGGCAAACCTGCACTGCTCTGCAACTTCCACCACCACCTGGACTGTGCTACACATCCCTGGCCCCCACAGCTGAAGAGGACATCACCATCAGCACTGACATGTTCCTTAGCATGTGAGAGCCCCGTGCCTGCTTAACTGCAGGGGCATAGGCTGCTCAGAAAAGCTTCTCACTGCCTTTTGCTTCCCTGTGTGCTGTAGGTGGGGAATGCAGGGACCAGGGGAGTTCAGGTGGGTCAGGTAGGGGCAAGGGGAAGGGGCTGGGGCTAGAGGTAGGGGCTGGGGCATTTGCAGGTAGCAAATTTACTTGTGAGTATCACGGTTTACTGTACAGTAAGTGTGTGTACGTGTAGATATGTACACTTACTGCACAGTAAAGTATGCACAGTAAGCTATGCTACTGCATAATAAAGCGTGTCATGTAGATGAACCCAGTGAGTCTATAGATGACTGAAGAGGCCTATCCAAGATCTGCATGTTCTACTGCAGACATGGCAAATAGTTCTGTAAGAAAGGAGTAGATCCTAGTGATGTTGGGTCACAGCTCTTTCCTTTTGTCTCCCTTGTCTATATGCCTTCATAGTGAGGCAAGTTTGCTTGAAATGATTGATTCCTTGTCATCCATCAGGGTCATTGGGGATGATTCAGTGCTCATGTCTCTGAGATATTGATGTTAATATTGCATTCTTTCAGACTGGCCTTCAAGGTGTCCTGGTATCTCTTCTTTTGGCCACGTCTAGAGTGGTAACCATTGGTGAGTTGGGAATATAGGATTTCTTTTGGGAACCAGCTCTCAGGCATCCTTATGACATGTCATGTCCAACAGATCTGGTGCCATATAAACATAGCTTCAATGTTGGTGGTGTTTGCTTCTGTCCTTCCAACTGATTTGGAGGCTATTTGAAGGACATTGCTGATGGTAATGTTTCATAGCTTTCAGCTGTTTCCAATATGTAGGGATCTACCTATGTCACGGCAAGTAAAAGGCATTTTTATGGGCTGCTTGCTGCATATGAAACAGATTTCATGGCTTTTATGCAGCAAGCTCATCCCTCGCCACTGATCAGCTGAGGGATCCTTGTGGTCCCTCCTCTCACCAAGAGCACTGTCTGTCATGTGGCCCAGCCCCTCATAGCTGATTGGTGAAAAGAGTTGGGCCCATGTGATGGGTAGCCTTCTCAGTCAATCAGTGGTGAGGGCCAGGGGCACGGCTGCCATCTTGGCTTCTTCCCTTTGTGCCAGCAGCTGCCTCGCCAAGCAGACTGTGAGGCCAGGCTGCAGCTGCCATGAGGACCATTGGCTCCTGCTGGGGAGCCAGTATTTTATGTTTAGCAGGGTTTTTTTGATTGTGTGGATTTTGCAGACAATGCCCAATTTCACAGTTTAAGTAGGTCCCTATCAACATGTAGTCCAAATTGCATGCCCATACAACAAGGTGGGGTTAACAACAGCCAGTTAGACAAGAAATTTGGTTTGGGCCTTGATATCATCATCACTGAAGACAGGATTCATCACTGATGAATATTGCCATCTGTTTACTTTTTGAGAAAGGTGGCTACTGAGGTAGGAGAAATGCTCAACATTCTCCAAGGACTTGGTTTTTGTGAAGTTGAAAGTGAGTCTAAGCATTTCATATACTTCACAGAAGTAATCAAAAGTGAAATGGATTTAATAATGAACACAATAAATGTAATTAGCTTTTTTCTGGGCTCATAACTCTACAGCCACTTACAAGTTATATCTAATGGTACAGTGTTTGGGAATAAGACAATATCCATTTAAACAATTGGTGAGCTCCCTACTGTCATACCACAATGTATTTTACTAGTCCTGACAATCAGGACTCATAGTAGAGATGATATCTTTTATTAGACCAACAAGATTACTAGTACTGAGAAATTTGAGATTTTTAATAGATCCTCTGGATGTTGAAGAGTCACTTCGGAGCAAAACTATGTCAATGAAAAAAACAATGCCAATAGCCTTGCACCAGTTAGTAACAATGGATGATGCACCAGTTGCTAGGTACTCCTGCTGCTATTGTTTTAATTGTAGCCATTCCTGCTAATTGACATATACTGAACTCTAGATTGCATATCACAGTAAGATCACTCTTTCTCAATACTGTAATTAATAAACTAAAAAACACTGTTTTAACTCATTCCTAGGTTATAAATATTTTAAAATTCAAGGAATTGTCCTTAAAAATGTCCAGTGCAATTAAACAAAGTATCAATATGATTTTCTGTAGCCAAAGCAACTTCCTTAAGGCAAAGAAAGACAAGGAACTGTGTCCTTTTAATGCACAGAAGAATGAGATGCCAATGAATGGTAATTCCAGTTCTGAACCTGCAGCATTTCAGTGAAGGAAGATTCATGTGCCTGTCTAGGTCAGCTTCAAGGTCAGGGCCTCAGTCTGGGGCTTCACATTTCAGCCACTGCACATGCCTCCTTATTTATTTAACTAGTTTCTTTTTTCACATGGCTCACCTACCTAAAAAGTGTAGAGTTGACTTAAGAATTCTTTCTTGGCTTGAGGTAAGCATGGAAAATTACAGCCCACAGGGAAAAGATTTTGAGGTAGTAACAAATAAATGTGGATCATCTATATTTTATTTACAGCAATTTAAAAACACTGTGGTGAAAGCCATTTCCACTTACTGCAGAAGGGAGCTTTCAATTTTTCATAATAAAGTTCTATTCTAATGAAGAAAGGGCATGTCATATGGATTTGCACCTGACCCTGAATATGGCAACAAGTCTTGCATGGCTTAGCAGTCACCATCAACCTACAGGAAATGAAGAAGAGCTTAATTTTCCTATGCAGAGACATATTTAAATGTAATATTCCACTTTCAATATATAAGACTGCTCCTAGAAGGGAGATGTCTGTGACAGTACCTGCCCTCTTAAGGAACAGCAAACAAGGTGACAAGAGGAAAGAGAGAGAATTCTCACAACAGGGCAGGTCTAGGAGCTGAACTATAAACCCATAACAGAGCTCTTCCACCAGTCTTCTAATCTATCCGGTATGTGAAATCTTACTCTGCATAGGTAGACTGATTATAAATGACAGCAAACCAAACTAAAATCTGCCTAAATCCATAGTATTCTGTATTCAAATCAAGGAAAGGGCAAGATTACAAAGAATTTCCAGGTAAGCGATATTTCTCCACTCCTAGAGTTTGAGATGTTGAAGGAGAATGCATGGAACTCATCGGAGGGGTTTTTTTAAAAACAAAAAAAACCTGTAAATAACAAAATACAAATAACTGTATTGGGATCGAATAAGAATTCTGGAAATTGTATTTTATTTGCTTTTATTGTAGATTACTGATAGGAGACAAAGCAATATGGATTATAGGGGTAAGAATGCCCTGGGTGAAATAGAGAGTATGTAGACTCTCACTAGCTTTTGCTTTGGCTACAAATCTTAATTTGGTTAAAATAAACTGCCTGGTATTCACTTAATGTTCCTTTGGCTTGAGCACTACTGTAATGAAACTAACATTAATTTTTAAAAATGCCTCATTTTAAATTAAAGTAATGCTTTATAACACAGTTCCAGTGCCTAACCAAAGTCTGTTAAGTCTCGGTTTAGTTAACATCATATTGTTGGTCTTATGGTGCAAATTTAATTATCACCCATTTGAGAGAAGGGCTATCATAGTTTATTGGTCATTGAAATATAGGAATTGTTGCACTGATAATAGGCTAAATGGCACTTCAAATCTAAAGGAATAATGCCATGTATAAATTATAAAACCACCTTTTAAAAAATGTAATTACCTTATTCTATCTGTATCACTATAACTGCTTTATTATTAAAAAGGGACCCTATCACAGACATTCAATGCCATGCTGAGTTTATTTTAAAAGAACATAAAATATATGAAAAACAAATATATTTGGATCTAATTATATACTGTCTTGCACTTTGTGTAGTCATTAAAGATATATTCCTAGCTAGTATAAATTAAATTCAGTGAAATAATACTGATTTCCCACAATTGAAGATCTTGGAATGAATCTGCTAGAGTTGAACGTACATATAGAACACAAATACAGAAGGTGATGTTTTGCAGTCTGGAGGGATGGAAATGATTATGAAAAGTGTAAGGCAATTCCAGAATTTGACCCACCATATACTTTCAATTCATATAAAGTGAGTAATGGAATCAATCCTATATGCAAGTAAGATGAGAATCACCTCATGAGATTCATACCTGAACTTTTTCTGTATTTAGCTTGGCAAAACAAAATGTATATGCTTGGTTTCCCATCTCTCTTTAAATTAGGATAAGCCCCAATTTAAAAAACTCAAACACTGAGGGTTCAAATAAGATCCAAATTTGATCATTATCCCCCTCCCCGCCCCCACCCTGCCAAAAGCTAAGTCTAACTGAAGGGATGTTGCAAAACTCAAGCCAAAACCACATCGAGGGTGCAGACAGAATTGCGATTCCCAACTGTAACTAAGTACCTATTCTGCAAAGTGCTCTGAGTTGCAGCGTTACCCCAGACCAAACAGACATTCACTGTTGGCTCCAGGGGGAGGGGAATCTCCCTGGGGGCTGGGAGCCTGCAGCCGGGTTCCCATAGTAATGGCTAGGCTCTCTGCCAGTGCTCGCTGTTTTCAGAATGGGAGGGGGAAAAGCAGCAGAGGGAGCTCGTTCTTGGGGCTTCCCACTGGTGCTGAAAGGTGGGGTGGGTGAAGTGGAGCCCCCCTCCCCCCCCAGTTTGGCGGGGGGGGGCTTCAGTACACCCACTCCACTCTCCGGAGGGGCTGAAAACCCCAAGAATGAGCTCCCTCTGCTCAATTTTCCCCTTCCCATTCTAAAAACAGCGACAGCCTTGGAGCTCTGTAGACACAAGTTACAAAAGACACTCCATTTTGAAAGTCTTTATCTGATACATCATGAAATGAAGGGTCAGATTTTCACCCGATTAGCCATTTTTTAAGCTGTCTGCAGCCATGCATTTGTGTTTGGTCACAGCTATAAACTGCTTTCTGTGGTCAGATTGGGTGAAAATTGTCTTTTCTGTCTTTTCCCAATTACTCATACTCATGTAGTCTGAAGAAGGCATAGCAACTACGAGTATCTACCATAATGGTATAGCTAAAAATACACTACCTTCACAGATTGCAGTGAGAATGGAAAAAGAGGTATTGAGCACATTTGTATTGACTAAGCAATTAAAAAATAAATACTTGATTTTTCTAAAGCATTAAGAAGATACCCCTATGAATATGACAGCTGAAGACTTGGCCAATTTTACCACTTTGCCAATACAGGCAAACTCTTTCATAAACTGCACAGAGGAAGACTTCTTACTGATGAAATACTATATCTCTGCTTTTTATGGGATGATTTTTGTGCTGTGTTTCCCAGTGAATATTGTTGTAATCTTCATGTACTTTTTCAAGATGAGGCCCTGGAAAAGCAGCACCATCATTATGTTAAACTTGGCTATCACCGACCTGTTCTACTTAACTACTCTTCCTTTCCTGATACACTACTTCGCCAATGGAAATAATTGGATCTTTGGAAATGTCATGTGCAAGTTTATTATGTTCAATTTCTACTTTAACATGTATAGCAGTATCCTGTTTCTCTGTTGCTTCAGCATCTTCCGGTACATTGTAGTACTCTATCCAATTAACTGGATTTTTGTTCACAAGAAGAAATGGGCTATGATGGCCTGCATTGTAGTCTGGGTGATTTCCCTGGGAGCTGTTAGTCCTCTTGGCTTTCTAATCACCACAAAAAAGAAACAAAACAGAACCATTTGTATGGACCTTACTAATGTTACCAACCTCAATGCCAGCTGGTGGTACAACCTACTTCTGACTGTGTTTGCCTTCCTCTTGCCTTTGCTCATTGTGACACTTTGTTACTCTGCAATTATTTACACCTTGGATAAAGGGCCCAACAATCACACTTCTTACAAGCAGAAGGCTCGCAAACTTGCCATCCTAATCTTGGCGGTCTTTTATGTGTGTTTCCTACCCTTCCATATCTTTAGAGGGGTTCGGATAGAACTACAACTGTATCCAGTTAGCTGTCCAATTAAGACCCAGATCCTTGGTATATTTACCGCAACTAAACCTTTAGCGGCACTAAACGTAGTTGGTAACTTATTACTGTATGTCGTAATGGGAGGTAACTTCCAAAGGGCTGTCCTCTCTGTTTTGAAATTTAGGACAAAAAAAAAATCTGAACTAGAAAGACAGTAACAGAGTTGCTACAAGAAGAAGCTGGAGGAATGGGTCAGTTTCACCATTGGTTTAAATGAGTAACTCCACAACCCTACTGATGTTAGTTATACCAGTTGCAAATTTGGCCCAATATATTAAAGTTGTACACTGACCATTCTGAATAAAGTTTTGAATGTATTTGTTATGGCATGTCTCAAAAGTTAATTTGTATTTACTGCCCTGCCTTCTTTGGTTTATACTGTAATACATTCAGCAAAGTAACACTTGGCATCAGTTCTGCCAAATATATCTGTTTTTAACAGGAAATTTGGACCCAATGTAAATACACACATACGAACATATATACCACTGTATAATGTGAATCACTTTTGAAACCACACTCTCTCAAATAAACCCCCCACAGGTATTTCTGGATGAGTATAAATACTGAATAGATACAGTACTAGACCAGATCTTTAACTGGTAAACTGATTATTTCAATTAAGCTGCAGGAGCATAAGAACCAATCTCTGCACTCTGGATGGCAGTGGTGATAGTAGGGGACAGGCTGGAGGGGGCTGCCATTCATGCATTCCCTCTAAGTGAGCACCTGGAGCTGGTGTCCCAGTTGTTCACCACTCATTATGCCACTGTGCGGCTGTGCTGATTTGCACCAGCCAGGACCCAATCACATAACTGTGGATAATCAGACAAGATGTGATGTGTGGTATCATGATATGGTATGAGGAGAATTTGTGTATGATACTAGAGGATCCTGTTCAGAGAGGTAACAACGTTGACTGACAGTCCCCTAGTTGCTACTGCAATACCAGCAGTAAACAAAACAAATATTTGGATGCTCCCACAAACACTGAGAAGTGGACTCTAATACATACCTTTGCAGTGGCCCTTTATACTTTGCCATATCTGTCACCTGCTGTAAGACATCAGTCCATCATAACCAATACTGGCCTGAAGAACCTTGTGGTTCTGTTTAGGTCTTGTTACATGTTACACTGTGAACAGTGTTTGTGCTAGCTTGGAGTTTGAAGACACCTTTAGTCTAGAAACCTTCCCTGATGGTCCCCACCTGCACAGCTGTGACTTACCACTAGAGCAAGGGTGCGAAAAATACACCCCTTGGGTTGGATCCAGCCTACCAAGGGATTTTATCTGGTCTGTGGTGGGACCCTCAGCCCCGCCAGGCCCAGACACAGGGGGAAGCCCAGGCCATGGTGCATGTAGCCGGTCCCACAGCCCCCAGGTGTGCAGCAGGTCTGGGGCAGCATGCTGTCTGAACTCAGCTTTCTGGCAGCTCCGGCAGTGGTGACTCCTTCCAGCTGACACTGCCAGTGTCGCCAGCACTGCTGGACCTAGCCCCACTGTCTGGCCACCCTGGCCCAGATGGAGTGGGCAAATGGGTGGGTGGGGTCTCCTTGGAGATTGTCCTGGGGCACCCATGGGTAATGCATGCTTGACTGGGCAGATGTGATGGGGCCATGGGCAGGTGGGAAGCAGCATCCAGGAGTAGGATGGGTGGGTGGAGCCATGTTTTGATGAATTGGGATTGGGGTGTGGGTAGTGTTTCCAGGGGAGGCTGGAAGCTCCCAGACCTCAGGCTTTCCCCCACTCCCCGAGGCTCAGAGATGGTGATCGGTCACCAGGAGGGGCCGGGACAAGGCTTTGGTATGGGCAGAGGGTGTAGGGCATGGGGCAGTTGCCAGTGGCCAGTATACTCACTGGTGCATCCCTATTCCAGGCTTGGGGGAAGGGCCGTCTCTCCAGACACATCATAAAAGATCTGTGAATTATTAGCATAGTACTTGCAGTTCACACTTCATAGCACCCTCCCACCACACACACACACACACACACACACACTGCACTGTCGGAAGGGGGAGTATACAGGGTGTGTCTGCTGGGAAAGGAGCCAGCCAAGCAATGAAACTACCACAGGCACACAACTGTCAGCTCATATGTCTATTTGTCCCCACCACCTCCCCTCCTGTCCCGGCTTAGCACACATGCATACTGGAGGGGAATGTGTGGGGAACCTGTGAGGCACTTTTGGGGCTTTGTGCATGAGAGGGCATGTAGGCAGGAAGTGCACAAGAAGCTCACTGCTGACGTGCATAAAAAGTGCAAACTTTGTTTGCTTCCCAGTAAACATAAACCTGTGTACGTGCAAGCTGCAAGCTATATAGTAGTACCAACGGCAAAGTGGTACAAACAGCAGAACATGGTGCAAACTGCAGAACAAAACCATGGCAGACAGGGAGCTGCCTGCTATTTCCCCTGGTGCCTCGGAGCATTGTGGCACATTGGCCGTGCCTTACTCCAGCATGACATGGGGGGCTCTTTGGAATTTAAGAGGTGCATCTGCATGGCTGGGTGCTCTGACTCCACTGGTGGGGAGCTGAGTCAGGTCATCATCAAAGCTTATCATCTGTCTTTTGACAATGCTCCCTCCCTGCTGGGGTGCAGACATCTAGGATGCTGGTGGTGTTCCTTGCCCCTCCAGGGAAGGGAAAGGCTGTCCCTTTTGGATGTGCCACTCTCCCTGTTTGCCATCCTGTCCCCCTGGGGCATGATAGTATCATGGGGGTCATACTGTCTGCAATGTGCCCAAGGAGTATCCCTATAGTCCCAGTGACCACCTAGTGGCAATTGCCAGGCAGGGATAAAAGTGTGGAAACAGGGGGCACATGGCCAATCCCCATGGTAGCTGAAGTCAGCTGGAAATCGGGGCTAATGTCTGTGGTCAGAGGGAGGGTGCTAGACCAGCCTCGCTGCCTGGATGTGGTAGTATTCCTCTGCAGTGGAAGCTGCCCTTTCTATAGCTGTGGCCGCAGCAGTAGATGCTGTGGCCACAGCATTAGCTGCCTTCTCCAAAGCTGTGGCCATGGCAACAGTTGCCCTCTCTAGAACTGTGGCTTTCCTATTGGCAGCAGTGGCCACATTGGCCAGAAAGGACTTTCATGCATCTACAGCATCAGCAGTATTGCCAACCTCATTGTGACAAAAATCATGAAACGAACTCTTAAAAAATCAAGAGATTGGCATATAAACATAAGATGCTATTTTTGAAATGTCTGTGTGTGTGGGGGGGGGGGGTTATTTGTGAAGTTGTGGGGGGCTGTGGGTGTGTGGGAGGGATTGGAGCCCAGGGAGGAAGGGTCCCTACACCCCCTGGCAGGAGTGATAGGCAGCATCAGGGCTGGGGGGATTGTAGCTTGAGAGTGAGGAGCAGACACACAGAGACACACAGACTGCACCCAGCTGGTAAGTGGAGAGGAGGGGGCGGGGGCAGATCGAGGTCCCCATGGTGAGGGAGGGAGTGGGGCAGGAGCTGAGGCTAGGGTGAATGGGGCCCTGGGGCCAGGGCAGGTCATCCAGAGGTGTGGGAGGGGTGCTGCTCCCCACAGCTGTGTGCATCCCTAGGGGAGGCATGGGGGGCATGTGCCCCCTGTAGGCCAGAGGCAGGCTGCCTGCTCTGGGCTCAGGGCTCTGCACCCTGCTGCCTTTGCTCAGCCATGCAACGTCGTTGCCATCCACTGGGCGAGCAGGGGATGCTTAAATGGAATGTGAAATACGAATGAAGACAACTCTGTATCCTAAAATGAAAGTTTCACTTAAGTGCAGACAACTCAGTGTCTTAACATCTAACAGCTTGGACAACTCAGCATCCCAAAATCAAAGTCTAACTTTATTAATATAACAAGTATTATCTTAGTAGTTTTTATATTCAGAGACAGAAAAACATTCAGTACAATAATCTCACCCAATCCCAGATGTTACTTTGCTCAACAGAAAAGACGGCCACTCTATTCCTGGAAGCAAAGGGTATGTCATGGGCTGGAACAGTTCAGACAGGTGTTGAAGGCTGGATTGATGACAACGAACTTTCTTGCTCCCTGCTTTTATGCTTTTCTTCAACTTCACTTCTTTGATGACTCCTTGCTTTCAGCTTGGTCTCTCTGCAGTCAGCATACTGCCCGTCTTTTATCCTGACAGTATATTCTTTTGATTAACAGATCCATTACAAGCACTCCTCTTAATTTGGCCTTTTTCTGGCGTCTTACTTTGGGCATTATCCATTGGTCTTCCTTACCACCTTTCATTAATATATCCAATTCTTTCATCCCTCTGGTTCAGATGGTTAGTGCCAAGCTTAGTTAATTGGAGCTAGTAACGTGGCCATTGCTAAGTTATGTTAAAAGAACTTCTCACAGTGATACAAAAGAAAATATATACTATAATGAGCACTTATGAGCTTTACAAAAACAACTCAAAGCCAGCTAATAATAAAAAACAAAAGGTTAATAAGGACAAAACTTAAGCAATGACTAAATAAGGATAATATATAAACAATACTATAAGCAACTTTAAAGCATTAAACATAGCAAGCTACCCTAATGGCATCCCCTGCCCACATGGTGGCTGGAAGTACACTGGCATTGCAAGGCTGAGCTCCTGGGGCAAAGGCAGCAGGGCACAGAGACCCAAGCCTGCAGTGGGCACCCTGCCTCTGCCCTGTGGGGGGCACATGCCTTCATGCCGCCCCCAGGGGTGCACATCTCCCCCATGTCTCTGAATGACCCTCCCCGGCCCCAGGACCCCATTCACCCCAGCCCCTGCTTCTGCCTCACTCCTTCTCTCACCATGGGGGCCTTGATCTCCCCCTGCCCCTGCCCCTTCCCCTCCATAGACTTGCCAGCTGGGAAAATCCAGAGATTTAAGAGTTTGACCAGGAGATCATGAATTGGTGTTATTTTGACTGAGGAATCCCGAGTGTCGCAATGTTTTCGTGACAGTTGTCATTACTGCATCAGACACCCAGGATGTCACCTGCTCCTCCCCAACCTCAGAAGACTGCTGAAGAGCCCTTAGAATAGATGCTGTCTCTTCCTGCCTGACCCTATAGGCAGAAAGCCAGTCTCTGCTCAGCATGCAGACACGTCTGTAATGTCATCAAGAAGTTTACTGTGGTGCTCCCTCCTTCACTTCTGCCTATGGGATATCCTCTGAGCTGGAGTGTCCACTTGAAGCCATGTGACACCATCTGTGCTGCTGGATACCGAGGCCACTCTTCTTACCATGGGATTTTCTGAGGATTGTGACAAGAAGAAGAAAAAAGAAATGGCCTTGAGACTGTTTCCAATGGTCCGGCTCAACCTTATGTGACAACCCTATGTGCACTCAGCCATTCATTCAGTCCCATACAAATGCTGACAGTAAATCATTCACACCAGAACTTCAAAGTGCTACAAGTTTTGGGATAGTATGAATGGTAAATAGTCCTTGCCAGGGAGCAGGGGATGGCTCATTAATGAAATCTTTTACTCTTTGCCTGGCCATGGAATACATGGGTGTGCCGCTGATTGAGACCTCTTGTGCACATTGTGCACAGCACAATGCCTTTGCCCTCCTGGTCAACTGTTTTGGGGAGAGGGAGAAATCAATTAGCATCACCTGTAATCCCAGCTCCTAGCTAGCCCAGCATGCAAAGGTGTGCATCCCCAAGCTAGGGCCCCAAGAGACCCCAAGCTAAGATCCTCCTCCCCAAAGCCCCAAGCCCACCCCCAAGCTCCCATCCATCACCCTCAGAAGCTCCCAAAACCAGCCACCCTCTCTGCCTCACTGCTGTCCCCCTCTTGCTGGTTACAGAGCTGCCCCCTCTTGTGGATGAGAGCTGTCACCCATCACAGGGACATGCAGGGAGTGGATTGCAGCTCTGTTCTCAGCCCCTGCCCCATGCTGTCACTGCCCTGCAATCCCAGTCTTGACCTTGTCCACCTGTCCTGCTCCTGGATGCTGCTCCCTGCCCACTTGTGGCCCCATCCCATTCTTCCAGCTGAGAGTGGAGTAGAGTAGACTCCATTTACCCACCTGCCCACTCCATCTGACACCCCTGGTGGTGGGTGCAGGGTGGATGGGCTGGGGTGCCTGGACAGCAGGGCTGGGTCCAGCAGCATAGGCATTGGCAGTGGCAGCTGGACTGTGAAGGCAAGAGCAAGATACCACCACAGGGGCTGACAGGATGCTAAGTCCAGCTGCCACACGATTCCCTGCCCACTGCCATGCCTCCTGGTCCAGAGACTACAGTTCCTTGTGTGCTCAAGATCCAGGAGTGAGAATAGGGCAGGATGCACTCTGAACCAGGTAGCATGTCTGTGCCTGGGGGTGGTGGGACCAGCCACATGTACCATGGCCCAGGCTACCCCCCACACCTGGGTCAGGCCAGGCCACGGGACCTGCCACAGGCTGGATAGATTCACTTGGTAGGCTGGATCCGGCCTGCAGGCCATATTTTTTGCCACCCCTGACTTAATGGAACAGGAGCAGGGTTATGCAGATCAGAGATAATCCTGCCCTGGAGCGGTATAATTTTGAGCCACTTAACAAGTGCTTTATGCCAGTATTTCTCAATGTGTGGATTGTGACCAAAAAGTGCATCGCAAGAAGATTTTAAAGGGTTATGAGGAGGTCTGAAGGAAACACTGCAAGGCTGCATGGAGCTGGTCCACAAGGTGGGTGAGTGCGCAGCAGGGCAGTGTAAAGCAGTGGGAGAAGGAGGGAGGGGGCTGGATGCAGCAGTTGGAGGGGAAGAGAGAGAGAGAGATTTTGTGGGTCAGGGACCAGGAGGGTGTAGGTCAGGGCAAGCTGATAGTTATGCTAATGGGTCCCAATGTAAAAAAGGTACTGCTTTAAGCCAGTTAAAGGTGTTAATATGTAGCCAAAGCATGAATTAAGAGCTCTAGGAACTA
This sequence comes from Alligator sinensis, assembly GCF_000455745.1. NCBI lineage: Eukaryota > Metazoa > Chordata > Crocodylia > Alligatoridae > Alligator > Alligator sinensis. The sequence continues at coordinate 665,032 of NW_005842665.1, read as the reverse complement.
CCTAAAATTAATGTGTGACAAGACCCTTCCTCTCTTTAGTACCACAGAACGTCTGTACCTTGGCCCCTTTCTCATATAAGCACCAGGGATCCTGGTTTTCTCTGGGAAAAAAATCCCCATTTTTCAGATTTAAAAAGTAACCCCAAATCCACATTCTTCCATTATTAAAATGAAACACCACTAATAGTGTGTTAATCATGGAAAAATGTGGATTTGAAGTTACTTTTTTAAACCGAAAATTGGGGATTATTTTTAACAGAGAAAACCAGGATCCCTGATAATCACCCATGCTGCTGACTACTAAACACTTCTTCTAGTGATTGGTAAATAGTCTGCCACAGGGAGCCACCTTACCTCATGTTTTTCTCTCACCCTCAGTCACTTCAGGAGCCCTGGAGATGTTAAAGTAAATGTGACTAAAAGGTACCATGGTGGGGGCTAAGACCAATCAGTGGCAGGACAATGAAGAGTGAGAATGGGGAAAATAGAGAAGAAATTCATCCAGGATAGGGTGAGGGTTGAACTGTGAAGAAAGGGAGCTAGGGCTGGTTGCAGGAGAATGGCATCTTGGTGAATCAATGACCTGTCTTTACATCAGTTCATCTCTCAGTATTAGTTACCATCAAGGTAGGTCTTAAAGCATCTTTAGAAGCACTTCAGTATTCTCTCCCTCTCGGCTGCAGCCTGAAGTCAAATCTGTAGGATCAGCTAACTGTAATAGGGCTATCCTATGTTTCACAACACGGTGCTACCATCTCGCATTGCCAATCTGATCAGCACTGCTTTTTCCTAATCCACAGGGGCACAGCTCTAGTAGTGCTGCACTCTGCCTGGTTTAATGCACTCTGCTGTCCCGAAAAGCTAATGTTACGTTGTAACTCACTGCAAAGTAATTGCCAGGGGAAACTAGCTTTAGGGCAGTGTGCTGACACAGCTATTCCAGAATTTGAGCTACACCATTCAGAGCTAGCTTGGATATCTCTGTATAGTGCCACTTAAGAAAATCTAGAAGGGGAGGTTTAAAAACAGCAAAACCCCTCAAAGTTGATCTCTAGTGTTTATCCCACTCCATAGCCATAATAAAAAGCAAAAAAACCCAAACCCCACACATGCACAGAGGGTACAAATACATGGCATGCTAACACTGGTATAACTTACATCAGTAACTTACATTCCTGTGCATAGTAGACAGATAACCAACTCTCCTGAAGTACCTGTCTACTCTAGGCACTCTTACATTGCCTTTCCAGAAGGCTGCAGAAAGCTGGTAGTCGCCTGTATGCACTGCAAATACCTGGCCTGGACTTCAAATGGACAGACAATATATTTACTGGTGTAACAATTTTCTGGTGTAACATAAAATAGTTACTCCAGATCCAGATGGCAGGTGACTTTATCCTGAATAGAATAATAAAAATTACCAGTATAAGTCTATATGTCACGCATCCACTCCATTTTTACATCATGTTATAAGCATGTTTTGTGCCTGTAGCCACATCCTCTTTTTCCAATCTTTGGAAATTAGCTCCATAAGGCAAATATAGCATTTTTGACTGATACACAGCAGTAACTAACTAGAAATATGTGGGAGGTACCCAATCAAACTAATTGTGGCTATTGTACAGATGTCAGGATCTGTTTAATTCTCCTTCCATCTACTCTGCACTTCATCCTCACTGCAAACTAGGGAAAGGATTGAAGACTTTAAAGATGCTTTGATGGAGAAATGGATCCCAGCTGACATAGCTGTCAATGCCAATGACCAAACAATTCCTGTATTTTAAGATTTAAATTGGCCAAGATGGGGAGAGTAAAGTTGATTAGAATGACTATCCAATCAATGTTGATTCAATATCAATCTTTTTTTCAATTATAATTTAAAAAGGCATTGATAAGCATGTCAGAATACTTACTAAGCTAAAGACTAAGACACCTCCTAACAATCCTCAGAGCACTTTTCCAGCATGGCCCCTACAGTCTCTGTCCTTATCCAGTGCCTGACTATGGTTTGGGATCAGATATAGGTGAACAAATGTATTTATTTATTTATTATTTAATTATCTATTAACTCAAATGCTGCCCTACTCAAAGGCTCAAGGCAGTATACAAAGCTATCACCCTAAGAAATCCTTGCCTCTCACACAACAGAAATAAGGCAAGTCATAAAAGCAGCTAAAATATTAAAATAAAACAGTAAATGATAAAACATTTCCTCAAGCAATACCCCAACACTTAAATCTACCTGCTAAAAGCCTGCCCAAATAAGAAGGTCCTACAGCAATGGTGCTCAACCTCCAGCCCATGGGTCAAATCTGGCCCACAGGGCTATGTTTACCATAGAGGCTTCCTGTGGGTCTGGACCTTTGGTGATGGGACAGTGGTAGCAGTACTGGAGCTTTTGGAGCCACAGCAATTAACACTGCCACCACTCCTCCACCACCAGATTGAGAGACCTGTGGAAGCCCTGCAGGCTAGATGACATGATCCCCTGTTCTGGATTGTGCCAACACACAGGGTTGCTCTGTGACTGGATCAGGCCAACATGCAGGGTAACTCCTTGGTCAGATCCAGCACACACCCACACTGCATACTTGATCAGCCCATGGACTAACTCTACTCAGTATCCAGCTGCAGACTAGCCCTAAGCCACTGATCCAGCCTGCAGGGCTGGAAGGTTGAGCACCACCATCCTAAAGTACTTCTGGTATGTCCAAGTTCAGGCTCTGACGAACCTCAAGAGGAAGGGAGTTCTAAAGGCAAAGAGTGACTACAGAGAGTAGCCTCCCACCTATTTTCACCAAAAGACCTGGACATATGGACAGAACTTGCAGGCACTTACTCTTGGCTCACTTTAGGGCTTGCAATGGAACATAAAATAGAATGTGTTTCATTAGATACATAGGGCCCAGTGCATTTAGGGCTTGAATTGTGCTTGAAAAGCTATTGGAAGCCAGGGCAGACTTTGGTGCACTGGAACCCTGTGCTCCTGGAGACCCATCTCTATCAGTTGCAGCTTCTGAATGGTCTTCAAGTGAAGCCCCACATACAGCATGCACAGTGCTTTAGCTTTGAGGATATAAAAGCATGGTTGACAGTGGCCAGATCTAAATCTGAAAGAAGGGGTCAGAGCCTTCTCACCAGATGGAGTTGGTGAAAGATGTTCTCAGCCACCACTACAACCTAAAAAATCTTGGTGCAGCAAAAGATCCAGGCTGTGAACCTGAGTGACACAGGGAGGCTGAATCCCATCAATGATAGGTGTCCCTATCTCCCCAAGTCATGAGATCTAGTAGCCACTATCATCTCTGTTTTGTCTGGATTCAGCTTCAGCTGGTTCACCCTCATTCAGTCCCCAGATGTAGCTAGGCACTGGATAAGGACCAAGCCTGCAGGGTCTGGATTGAGTGAAAAAGAGCAAGAGAGCTGGGTGTCACCAGAATGCTGATGTTACCTCACTCCAAATCTCTGCACAAGCTTGCCTGGACTGAAGCTGAACCAAGACAAAACAGGTGATAGTGGTCGACAGACCCCATGACCTGACTGGGGAAGGGACACCAGTCATTGATGGGATCAACCTGGAACCCATTGCAGCATTGCAATACTCTAGCCTTGTTACTTCAATCCAGAGGCAATCCAGATGCTGCAGCTGGTGCAGCATGAAGTGGCCCAGCACTTCTGACACAAGTGGGTCACCAGGAGCAAATTCCTGCTTCAGAGTCTACAGTAGCTTCCAGTAGCTTTCCAAGCTCAAGTTAAGGTGCTGGTTTTGACCTATGAAGTCCAAGATGGTCTGGCCCCTACATACCTAAGGGACAGAGAGCAATTTCTTGAAAATACCAAGAAGTCTCCCTTTTAAATAAAAAAGAAAGGGCTGAATTATGTTTAAAAAATAAAAGGACTGAATCATGCCTCTGTCATCCTTGATTATTAGTGTTTATGATTATTAGTGTTTATACTGTTAACAGGTATCATATAATGATAGTTCAATGTAAGTTATTGGAATGTTTGTCTAGTGTTATGTTTTGCTTACAAATCAAGAAAATGTACAAAAGACTCTTTGGAGATATATGGAATAAGCATTAAAGGAAATCATAGAATCATAGAATCATAGAAAATTAGGGTTGGAAGGACCTCAGGAGGTCATCTAGTCCAACCCTCTACTCAGAGCAGGACCCTCCCCAACTACATCATTCCAGCCAGGGCTTTGTCGAGCCGGGCCTTAAAAACCTCCAAGAATGGAGATTCCACAATGTCTCTAGGTAACCTGTTCCAGTACTTGACCACCCTCTTAGTGAGAAATTTTCTATTAATATCCAACCTAAACTTCTCTTGCTGCAACTTCAGACCATTGTTCCTTGTTCTGCCATGTGTTATCACTGAGAACAGCCCAGCCCTATCCTCTTTGAAACCACCCTTCAGGTAGTTAAAGGCTGCTATTAAATCCCTGCTCAGTCTTCTCTTCAGCAGACTAAATAAACCCAATTGCCTCAGCCTCTCTTCATAAACAGGGAACCTGGTTTTCTCTGATAAAAAAAAATCCCCAATTTTCCGATCTAAAAAAGTAACCCAAAATCCACATTTTTCCATGATTAAAATGAAACACCACTATAGTGGTAAATATTTATTGAAAAAATAATGTCTCAAGTGTCGGATTCCCACTTCCAGCAAAAACTAAAATTACAGGGGTGCTTGTATATGTGAGGGGGGTTTAGTTCCCCTAAATTGAAAATGGTGGGTTTTTTATTGCGAGGATTAAAAACCCACTGTTTCAGTTTAGGGAGCGTCCAGGCGGAGTGCTAGCTGCACAGGTGCTGCCCCAGCTCACAGGCAACACCCAATTCGATTCAATAGTGTACAGGGCACTGGAAGCTCAAGTGTGCTTAGGGAAGCTTGGGCTTGGCGGGCTTCCAGCACCACGCACTGTTCCCGCCACCTTCCCACCTCCTGGGACAACTTGGGAATGGGCTTACTTGCCCCTGGACCAGTGCAAGAGGGAGCAGGAGGGTGGTTGGGTGTGCTGGTGGCAGAAGAAGGTGGCAGGGACTGTGCAAAAAGTGCTGCAAGCCCAGCAAGTCTGAGTTTCCATGAGCCCACCTGGGCTTCCAGCATCCTGTGCACTATCTCCATCTCCTTCTCTGGCTGCCAACACACCCAGCTGCCCTCCTGCTGCCTTCCCGCACTGGCCCAGGGGCAAGCCAGCCCATTCCCGGGGCAGCACGGGGAGGCAGCAGTTGTGTGGCATGTATACATGACAGATTTTTTGTTCACAATGGGACAATACGCTATGACCAAACTAAAACACATCAGAAGTGGTCTAAGTTGCCACACTCAAAAAAAAATTTGACACAAACAAACTTAATGCACTTGTACGTGGTGATGCCATTATACTAGTCAAATAGTAATTTCTCGTCACTTTTTGTCACAAGTACATGGCCATTTCATCATGTGTACAAGCGTCCTAGGTCCCTCAAAATGCCAGGTACAAGAAGTATATCAATGGTAGTAGCTCTCTCCCCAGTTACAGAAAATAGGGTAGGGATTAGAAGAGTGTTATGATGGCTTCATCTAACATTATCTTATGGGTTTGTTTAAAAAAAAAAAGGAATAGCCTACAGCATGGCTGTATGAGAGAAGTGTCCTTGTCTCTTTGAACAATTCTGGCAGGGACAGTCAGAATGGTACCAACAGTAACATTTGGAAATCTATCCACCCCTTAGAGTGCTCCACCAGCTTCCATCAGTGGGTGAAGGATTTAGTTTTAATTTCTAGTCTTTTGAAGACAGGAAGAGGAGGAGGAGGGCAATCAGACAGAAGAAAGAGAGCAGTTGAATAACAGGTCAGAAAGAGGCAGACATAAGACTGGGTCCACATCTATATTTCCAAGAGCAAGAAAATGGGAAGAAAACCTTTCGATATGGTGAGCTGTAGTCATACCAGGACAGAGAAATAGGAAAACACTGTGTGGAGAAAGGCGGTGTGGCACATTAAGCCTGTCCCCTACCCCTCTGCTTGTTGTGTGGAAAAGAACCTTTAGGAGAGTATAGTGCGGGGAGAGAAAGCAAAGCCTTCATCTGGGCTGGAAGCAAGGCTTACTCAGGCTTTATGTGAGTTTTGACCCTATTTCACTTAGTGAACAAACAAGGTACCGGGTAACGTGGGGCCTCTGCAGGACACGCTAGGAAATCTGGTCATCGCACCAGACAGAAAAGCTAACCTATTTAACAATTTTTTGCCTCCATTTTTCTGAGCAGAGACTGGGTCATCCCCCCCACTGGGACCCCCGTAGGTCACAGGGGAGGCACACCCAGGCCTAGGGTCAGTGAGGATCTAGTCAGGGAACTTCTGGAGGGACTGGATGTATTTAAATCAGCAGGTCCTGACAACCTCCACCCCAGAGTGCTGAGGAAATTAGCAGAGGTCATTGCAGGACCCGTGGCTTGGCTTTATGAGCACTCATGGTGCTCTGGCGATGTGCCAGAGGACTGGAAAAGGGCCAATGTGGTCCCCATTTTCAAAAAAGGGAGGAAGGAGGACCCAGGAAACTATAGGCCTGAGTCTTACCTTGGTCCTGGGTAAGCTTTTTGAGAGAATTATCCTGGCGCATGTCCATGAGGGGCCAGCAGGGTAGATCATGCTTAGGGGTAACCAGCACAGGTTCATTAGAGGCAGGCCCTGTCAAACCAACCTGGTTGCCTTCTATGACCAGGTCACAAAATCCTTGGACGCAGGTGTCACCGTGGATATAGTGTTTCTGGACTTTAGGAAGGCCTTCGACACTGTCTGTCATCCCATTCCCATTAAAAAACTAGGAGACTGTGGTGTTGATGCCTACACAGTCAGATGGGTTAGTAGTTGACTGGAGGGCCGCACTCAGAGAGTGGAGGTGGACAAGTCTTATTCAACCTGGAGAGATGTGGGCAGTGGGGTCCCCCAGGGCTTGGTCCTCAGGTCCTCACTTTTCAACATCTTCATCGGCGACTTGGACAAGGGGGTAAAAAGCACCCTGTTCAAATTCACAGATGACACTAAGATGTGGGGAGAAGTGGACACACTAGAAGGGAGGAATAGGCTGCAATCAGACCTGGACAGGTTACAGGGGAGGGCGGATGAGAACAGGATGGGTTTCAACACTGACAAGTGCAAGGTGCTGCACCTGGGGAGAAAGAACCAGCAGCATACCTACAGGCTGGGGAACTCCCTTCTTGTCAGTACAGAAGCAGAAAAGTATCTTGAGGTCGTTATTGATGCCAAAATGAACATGGGCCAACAGTGTGGGGATGTGATCAGGAAGACCAACTGTACCTTGTCATGCATCCACAAATGCATCTCAAGGAAGTCCAAGGAGGTGATCCTCCCCCTATATGCGACACTGGTCAGGCCACAATTGGAGTACTGTGTCCAGTTCTGGGCGCCGCACTTCAGGCGGGATGTGGACAGCATTGAGAGGGTCCAGAGGAGGGCCACTCGTATGATCAGGGGTCAGCAGGGCAGGCCTACGAGGAGAGGCTAAGGGACCTAAACCTGTTCAGCCTCCACAAGAGAAGGCTGAGGGGGGATCTAGTGGCTGTTTACAAACTAGTCAGAGGGGACACTCAGGCACTGGGGGAGTCCCTGTTCCCCCGAGCACTACCAGAAGTGACTAGAAATAACGGTCACAAGCTGGCAGAGGGTAGATTCAGACTAGACATCAGGAGGCGCTACTTCACTGTCAGGGCAGCTAGGATCTGGAACCAACTTCCAAGAGAAGTAGTGCTGGCTCCTACCCTGGGGGTCTTTAAGAGGAGGCTGGATGAAAACCTTGCCAGGGTCGTTTGACCCCAGCATTCTTTCCTGCCATGGCAGGGGGTCGGACTTGATGATCTGCTCAGGTCCCTTCTGAGCCTACCAACTATGAAACTGTGAAACTATTAACTGTTTGTTTTTGGGAGACCCATGTGACTTTACAGGGTCCCCCTGTTTGCAGACCCATCAGAAAAGGAAGCAGGGAGAAATATGGGAAACTCTCCAACTCTCCAGAAGTGGGAAGGGAGGGCTCTGCAAGCAGATGTGCACCTGTTTTTGTAGAGGACCCCACAGAAGCCGATTAATTTGTTATGCTTGGCTTGAAGTATAATCACAAGAGTCAGTCAGCGTACAGCCTCCTGCACAACTTCGGGACTAACCTCCACCGTCTTATAAAAGGGTCTGTCCCACAAAAGTGAACCTGAGCTTCAAATAAATACACCCAGATTATTTAAACATAATATTTACAAAACGTTAGTGTCAATATAAGATATAAAAGACCAAATTACATGCAAATAATGGTCTGGAAAATCCCACACAAAGCCATCTGCAGTACAGAATGTCAGGAACAGACGTCCACCATGCAAAACCACCTAATTAGGTATTAACCCCAGTGACTGTTGACATATTTCCATAAACAAAACCTGAGGAACAGTGACAGACATGACTTAACTTATAAGGGAGTACAGACAATGGCAGTAGGGGGCATCCACAACGACTTAGGTGTCAGTCAGAAGATTTGATAACATTTATCTAAAGTTCTCTTAGAGCCAAAGGGTCTTCCCATATCACAGTATGATAGTACAGAACGTCAAGCCAATGATGAAAAGGTTTAGACTTGGTTTTGGTGTCTCTCTCTTTCAGATGAGTGCCCCATTCAAGCTGTTTGATAGCCCATAGCAATGCATAGGGGGTGCACATGGGCACATGTGCACCCCCCGAGCATGGTGGTGCACCTCCTGTGAAAAGGTGCCACCGACACTGCTGACGACACCTGCAGGCGGTCGCCACTTGCCATCCCCACCTCGCCACTGACACTGCCAACAGCATCTGTGTGTGGTTGCCAACTGCCAGTTGGCGCTTGCCACCCCGGGCCCCCCACTGCTGACAGCACCACGGCTGCCTGTGGGAGCTCCCTGCTTGCTGCTGCCACACTCCAGCTGCTGACAGTGCTACTGCCGCCTGCAAGAGCTTGCCATGCCCCTCCCTCCCCCCCCAGCCTCTGGGGGCACACAGCGTTCATGCAATAGCCTGCTGGTTTTTGGACTCTTCTAGGAAGTGAGAGGTGTGGCTTTGTGTTCCCTCAGACTGAAAGGTGGACCTATAACCCAGGTCTCCTGCTTGGTGGTCTAGCAGGACCACCTGCTACATTAAAAAAAGAGCATGGCTCCAACCATACATCTTATTTTCAGCAGGCCAGTCCCACCTGTCCTGGGCATCCCATTGGCTTCAAATGAACACTTTTGTCCTGTTTCCAGCAAGACTGCAGCAGCAGCAGCAGTGTGCTACAGCCAGTGGACTCAAAAAGGGCTTGTCAGACCTCCAGCACTGCATACATACATGAAGCCCTGTACCTTCTGGCACATTTGCACTTTCTACTCCCCACCAACCTCTTTGGCTCCCCCTTGCACTCATCTGAGACCAGAGGGGTTGGGGAAAGGGAAGAGGCAGGAGAAAGGAAGATAGTGCTGTGGGATGCCAGAGGACCTTGAAAAGGAATAGCATAGGTAATCCCCCTCCATCAGTATGTTTCATATTGTCCCATTTTGCCACTTGGGAAATATGGTCACCCTAGCTTGGTACTGAACCCAGTGAGACTGGTATGCAATGTGGGCACCTAGCAGAGCAGGGACTGAGGCAGAATGAGGTGCCTCTGAGCTCCTAACTGGATTTCATCAGGAGTTTAGAAATGTTATGCTTAAAAGTATCACTCCTGAGCAGTAGCATAACTAGGGGTGGGTGAGCAGGGCACCAGTTACAGTCACTGATTTAGAGTCGACACTAGAATGGCACACCACAGCACCAATAGCATGTGCTGCAACAACAGCAGCAGAGACTACATGTAGAGAGATAAGCACTCTGCACCCCCTGCCTGCCCTGTGGTGCTCGGGCCCTCCCCCTGCACCCACCCAGCACATAAAAGATCCTGGGTACGTTGCTACTCCTCTATGCCTGATCTGCAGACTAAATCTAGGTGTGCACATAAATTTTTCATGCCAACACACACCAACAATTTCAGGTGTCTAAACAGTTTTGTGGCCATTGGAGCAGGGTTGAGCTGGATCTCTTTTTGGAACTTAGGCTGCCTATAAATGGCCTCAAAAGTGTCAAGGGGAGGGGGAGGAAAGGGTTGGTGTTTTAATTAGCACAGTTTTCAGGCAGCATGTCTAATTAAAACACTGTAGCATTACATGTATTAAGCCCCCACATATTTAAAAATGGCCACAGGACACTTTATCTATACCTTGTTTGACACTTCAGTATTCTAATTAGAACACAGAGCGCATTCTAATTAGAACGTGAAGGAACACGTGTATAGGCATCCTGTGTGCCTAAATTCTGCTGAAATCCCATTTAGGTATCTACAAGTCACTGACCTAGGCACATTAGTCACTGACTGGGCGCATTAGGAACAGCTTAGAATGATAAATTCTTCAGGGCAGAGATTGTCTCTTTTTGCATGTGTTTACACAGTGGTGCTTTAAAGGAGTACCTAGATGCAATTTCAACACATACAATAGGTTACATTATTAACCATGCAGTCCCTAATTGTTCATGCATATAGACAGACAAACAGAGAGAGGGAGTTAGTACTCAAATGTAATAATTTAGCTCTTTTTAAAAGATAAAAGTATTAGAAATGATCTCAACTTCCTTAAATCGGAGACTGTGCTTGCTCATTCTTACATTTGATGCAGGTGCAACGGGGTTGTTTTGGTTATTGGGCTAATAAAACATTGAGACTTTTCAGATATAATTTTTTGCTCAATTTGACTGAATAAGGTTTTGCTTTGATAAGACAAATCTCTGACCACCCTGCTTTGTTTATGTATATTGAATGCTGGCTAGCACCTGGTTACCTGGATTCACTTTGTGCCATGGAAATAATGCATTTGCCTGTGTGATTAAAAGTAATCTTCTGACCTATAAACAGGTTTGTGCCTGCCTCCAAGTATGGGATATTTTATATAATAATTTGCTTGTGTAAATGTTGTTGTAAATATGCCAATATTTCAACCTGAGTATGCGGCTCAGTTAAACACCACAATATGGATACAGTACTGTGTCGTTTTGTTCAGTTTGCTTAATTATTATATTTAGATACAATACATGCGATTTAAGAGTCATCTAAGATCATAACCTTAATTCACTATTAAGTTGTGAACTAGAGAGAGAGACTGCCCTTAGAGCTCCTAGTCTTCATCATCATGAATAGTCAAACAAGAACAAACTAGAATTAAATGCAAATAAAAAGCTGATGTGAGTACAGAGCAGGTCAATCACACAGAAATCTGTTTTCAAACAAAGAAGCCTCCACTATTTCTTGTTTGCAAAAGTTTGCATGAGCAAAGCTTTGTTAAGATGAATGTATGTAAAGAATGAATTTTGGACCTTTTCACTATAAAAAAAAAGCGAATATGTGTTATCTCACAAAACATGATTCACCTTGGGGGAAGTAACTTAATAAAGATTCAGCTTCTATTAACATCAGGAAAAAGAAACAATAACGCATTGCTTAGAGGACAATTCACAAATGAAATGGTGAATTCCAAAAAACAAATCATTACCTGGTTTATTGCTATGAGTCAATGTGGTTTCTGTTCAGAGAACCATTTGAACAATGCTGAATAGGAAGCAGATTCCAATGGTTATTCATAGATTTATAGATTCATAGAGTCGGAAGGGACCACAATGGATCATCGTGTCCGACCCCCCCGCCCCTGGCAGGAAAGAGGACCAAGGTCAGATGACCCCAGCCAGGTGACTATCAAGCCTCCTCTTGAAGACCTCCAAGTTAGGTGATAGCACCACCTCTCTTGGGAGCCCATTCCAGATTCTAGCCACTCTCAATGTAAGAAATTTCCTCCTAATGTCTAAACTAAATCTACTCTCAACTAGTTTGCACCTATTATTCCTAGTTACTCCCTGGGGCACCCTGGTAAATAGCGCATCACAAATTCCCTGTTGTACTCCCTTGATAAACTTATAGGTGGCTATAAGGTCTCCCCTCAGCCATCTCTTGTGAAGGCTGAAGAGACCCAGATCTCTCAACCTCCCTTCGTAGGGTCTTTCACGGAGGCCACTAATCATGTGAGTGGCCCTCCTCTGAACCCTCTCCAGATTCTCCGTGTCCCTCTTTAAGTGTGGCACCCAAAACTGGACACAGTACTCCAACTGTGGCCTGAACAATGGTGCATAAAGGGGGAGCATCACCTCCCTTAATCTGTTGGTTATGCATCTGCTAATACAAAACAAGGTGTGATTGGCCTTGTTGATGGCCTCATTACACTGCAGGCTCATGTTCATATTGGAGTCAACTATGACTCCAAGATCTCTCTCAGCCTCTGAGCTACTGAGGAGGTCATCCCCCAACCTATAGGTGTGCTGGGGATTCCTCCATCCTAGGTGGAGTACATTACATTTATCTTTGTTGAATTGCATCCTATTCTGTTCTGCCCATTGATCTGACTTGTCCAGGTCAGCCTGTATCTGCTCCCTGCCCTCTGGTGTGTTAACATTGCTCCATAATTTGGTATCATCTGTGAACTTGGAGAGGGTGCGCTCTCCACACCCTCGTCCAAATCGCTGATGAAGATATTAAATAACACTGGTCCAAGGATCAAATTCTGTGGGACCCCACTGCCCACCTCCTTCCAGGCCAAGAACGACCTGTCTACCACCACTCTCTGGGTGCGGTACCTAAGCCAGTTAGCCACCCACCTGACTGTGTAGGAGTCTACTCCACAGCCTGTTAGCTTCCCTATGAGAATAGGATGCAAAACTGTATCGAAGGCTTTCCTAAAATCCAGGTAGATGACATCAGCCTCAGTTCCTGTGTCAAGGCAGTGTGTGACCTGATCATAATAGGCTATAAGGTTTGTCAGGCAGGATCTATCTGTGATGAACCTGTGCTGGTTTCCTTTCAGCATCGTTTCCCCTGCTGGGCTTTCACAAATATGCTCTTTGATGATTTTTTTCCAGGATTTTATCAGGGATAGAGGTAAGACTGACTGGCCTAAAGTTACCCAGCTCGTCCCTTCTCCCCTTCTTAAAAATGGGCACCATGTTGGCCCTTTTCCAGTCCTCAGGGACCTGGCTGAAGCACCATGACTGCACCTTCTTTTTGCTTCCTATGTATCTGTAGAAGGACTTTTTGTTGTCCTTAATTGCTGAAGCCAGCCTAAGCTCCAGTCCTGCCTTGGCTTGCCTGACTCCCTGCAATAGCGCGCCAGGGAGGTGTAAGCCTCCTTGGTGGAAGCCCCCTGTTTCCACTGCCTATAAATCTCTTTCTTTGCCCCAGTCTTTCCTAGAGCTCCTGTTCAGCCAAAGGGGCTTTTTATCCACTTAGCCCCTTTCCTGCTTAAGGGGATAGACTCCTTTTGTGCCCCTAGAATCACTGCCTTGAGAAATCTCCTACCCTCCTGGACCCCCATTTGCTTGATGCTCTTGAGTTCTGCCACCTCACTAACTAGGCTTCTAAGTTTACTAAAGTTGGCCCTTCTGAAGTCTAACACTTTAGCCTCACTGGATATTTTTCTCACCCTTCACTGGATAGTGAACTCTACCAAGTGATGGTCACTATATCCCAAGTTACTGTGTACTCACAGGGTCTCCACAAGATCATCCCTTGTTGCTAAGACCAGGTCTAGCAAGGTGCTACCCCTGGTGGGACTGGACACCACCTGGGTTAGGTGGAGGTCCTGCACACAGTGTAAGAACCTCCATGAGTGGCTTGTTTTGGCCACCTGTTCCTCCCAGCAGATGTCCGGTTATATTACCCTTCCTGTCCAGTTTCTGCTTTATTTCTATTCTGAATTTTCTAGCTTCACGTTTAGTCACTAGAATGAAGAGACTATTAACAACTACATCTGTTCTTACAGACAAAAATCAAGTCCTCCATGAATCAAGCTGCCCCTTGATTTAGAAGACCAAGGAGATTCAGCCTTCTATTATGCGGTATGTTTTCCAGTCCTTCCCTCCTTTTCATGGCTCTTCTCTCAAATTTCTCCCATTTGCCAACATCTTTCTTGTGGACAACAGAACTGGATATTGTATTCCAGTAACAGCTTCCCAGTGACAAATGAAGAGGTAATATGACATTGTTTATTCAATATTCTGCAATTTTTACATCCTATAATTGCATTGCCTACTTCATCCTCAGCATCACACTAGAAGCTCATGGGAAGCTGATTAAGCACCATGATTTTAAGTAGTCTTCAGAGTAATTGCTTCCCAAGATCTGGTTTCCTGTCCTGGTGCTTCTCAAACATTTTTTGTACCAGGACCGATTTGTAAACATTAATGGCCAGTCCAGAACCAGTAAATCAGAGGCGGGCAAAATGCAGCCCATGGGCTGGATGTGGCCCACCAGGCCATTCTATCCAGCCCACGGGGCCCCTAAAAAATTTAGAAAATTAATATTTATCTGCCCCTGGCTGCCTGTCATGCAGCCCTCCACCTGAAATAATTGCCTGCCCCTGTAGTAAATAGTTTAAGTAGAAAACAGCTCCCTGGCCTTGCTGGTACCCCTCACTCCCAACCCACAGCTCCCCCAGCCCCCCCCCCCCAGTGTGTGGGGCAGGGGATGGGGTTGAGGATTATGGGGTCATATGCCCCCCCAGATTTGTACACCCACAGCAGGCACAGGGCTGCAGCCTGGCAGGATTGAAATGGGCAGGAGCTGCCTCCACAGCCCAGCAGGCAGGACCTGGTATGGGAGGACATTATTCATTGCTGCCACCACTGTCACCAGTACCCCCATGATTTAGCTCTTTTTAAAAGATAAATGTATTAGAAATGATCTCAACTTCCTTAAATTGGAGACGCAGGTGTAGCAGTGGACATAGTCTTTGTGGACTTTAGCAAGGCCTTCGACACTGTCTCTCACCCCATTCTCATTAAAAAACTAGGAGACTGTGGCATCAATGCCTACACAGTCAGATGGGTCAGTAGTTGACTGGAAGGTCGCACCCAGAGAGTGGTGGTGGATGGGTCATTTTCTACCTGGAGGGATGTAGGCAGTGGGGTTCCACAGGGCTCAGTTCAACATCTTCATCAGCAACTTGGATGGGGGTGTAAAAAGCACCCTGTTCAAATTCACAGATGACACTAAGGTGTGGGGAGATGTGGACATGCTAGAAGGGAGGAAGAGGCTGCAATCAGACCTAGACAGGTTACAGGGGAGGGCAGATGAGAACAGGATGGGTTTCAATGCTGACAAGTGCAAGGTATTGCACCTGGGGAGGAAGAGCCAGCAGCATACCTACAGGTTAGGGAACTCCCTTCTCATCAGCGCAGAGGCAGAAAAGGATCTTGGAGTCATTATTGATTCCAAAATGAACATGGGCCACCAATGTGGGGACACGGTCAGGAAGGCCAACTGTACCTTGTCATGCATCCACAGATGAATCTCAAGCAGGTCCAAGGAGGTGATCCTCCCCCTCTATGCGACACTGGTCAGGCCACAGTTGGAGTATCATGTCCAGTTCTGGGCGCCGCACTTCAGGAAGGATGTGGACAACACGGAGAAGGTCCAGTGGAGGGCCACTCGCATGTTCAGGGGTCAGCAGGGCAGGCCCTACAAGGAGAAGTTAAGGGACCTGAACCTGTTCAGCCTCCACAAGAGAAGGCTGAGAGGGGATCTGGTGGCCATCTACAAACTGGCCAAGGGGGACCAGCAGGCATTGGGGGAGTCCCTGTTCCCCCGAGCGCTACCAGGAGTGGCAAGAAATAACGCTCACAAGCTGGCAGAGGGTAGATTCAGACTAGACATCAGGAGGCGCTACTTCACTGTCAGGGCAGCTAGGATCTGGAACCAACTTCCAAGAGAAGTGGTGCTGGCTCCTACCCTGGGGGTCTTTAAGAGGAGGCTGGATGAACACCTCGCTGGGGTCGTTCGACCCCAGTACTCTTTCTGCCATGGCAGGGGGTCGGACTTGATGATCTGCTCAGGTCCCTTCCAACCCTACAAACTATGAAACCGTGAAACTATGTCAGTGACTGGTCCTCACCATTAAACTTGATCAGTCAATAAATTAAAAACAAATAGTTTGCCCACCTTTACCTGTGCAGCTGCAATGTTGGGATGCTATTCATGAGACATTCTTCCTGTTGATCTGTAACAGGATCTGTAACCTCAAGCATCCAGTCACGAAGCAGAGAATAGAAGCATTTGTGAAACTGTTCACTAAATGTGAATAGTAATTTGTTGTTTAATAGTGTCACCAGCTTGCTTTAGAAATGTGGCATAGGAACTAGGAATGTATCTCCCTTCTTTCTTCCTAAAAGGAGATGCCTAAAACGAACAATCAATAGTAGCACTCATTGTAAAGAATTGTAAAGAACCCCAAAGTCCCAAGTACAAAGAAATACAAGATGAATCGCCTGGTTCTGATCCTGGTACAACAGACTGCCTGGATCTCTAGTCACTGCAAACCTGCTATCAGAAACTAAGCTAGCTAGTTCTGTTATGCTAGTTACAGTGCCTAACAACTGGATACTGTTCTCTACTGGGGCTTCAATGAAATAGTACCCTGCTGTAAGTTTTAACTTGGTAACTTCCCTATTCCAGACTTGCAGAGCATAGGAGGAAAACAGATTTTCCTGGGTATAAATGTGAAAGTGTGTAAGAAGCTAGGGTAGAAATTAGTTCACAATTACAGTGAATTCAGGAAACAACAAATTAAGTTAAAGATACATGGTGTGAGGAAGTCACTCCACCAAATTGCACCTAACCATCAGATTACTGAAGCACAATTCCTGTTTGCAGAACAAGGTGCAGTGCAGAAAGGCAAACCCATAGTACACAAGGAAGACTCATTGGGTTATTTTATATAGAAGAAAGATGAGGGGGATTTATGACATTTATTTATAATGCGATTTTATAAAAATGTCTCTGATCTCAGAAGGGGTGTAGGTTGTAGCCATGTTGGCCTAAGGACATAGGCAGACAAGGTTCTTTGCATGAATCTAATATCTTTTATTAGACCAAGAAGAAATTTTCCAACTACTTGAGTTCATAAATTCATAAATTCATAGATTGTAAGGCCGGAAGGGACCTTGGAAGATCATCGGGTCCAGCCCCCTGTATGAAACAGGAAAGATAACTGGGAGTCAGGTGACCCCAGCCAGGTAACTGTCTAGTCTCCTCTTGAAGATTTCCAGGGTAGGTGATTGCACCACCTCTGGAGGGAGTTTATTCCACAGTCTGGACACTTTGACTGTGAAGAAGTTTTTCCTAATGTTGAGCCTGGATCGATCTTCCAGGAGTTTGTGGCCATTACTCCTGGTTTTCCCCTCAGGTGCCTTGGTGAAAAGTTGCTCGCTGAGCCCTTGCTGTACTCCCCTAGCGTAGCGATAAGCTGCTACCAGGTCCCCTCTCAGCCTTCTTTTCCTCAGACTGAAGAATCCCAAATGCCTCAGCCTTTCTTCATATGGCTTGGCCTTTAAGACTCTGATCATATGGGTGGCTCAAGCTTGTCCATGTTCTTGTTAAAGTGTGGTGCCCAGAACTGGGCGCAGTATTTCAGCTGTGGTCTCACCAGTGCTGAGTAGAGTGGAAGAATCACCTCCTTGGTTTTGCTGAAGATGCATCAGTTATCTCTTATCTCAAGAAGGCTTTTTTATAAATATCAGATTTTTGCTTCTTTTCCAAGTCAACCCTCCCCCCCCATATAGTTACACTTGCTACTGTTAAAGACATAACTTGAATCCTGTGTGCCTTGGGAAGAAGCAACATACAAGTGGGGCAGCATCACTGGCTACACTGTCAACAGCAAGGCAGTAGCCAGTCTGAAAGCACAGCCACTTCTTTTTTCCAACCCCATCCTGGTATTTGCAGCTGGGGCTGATGCTCTGGTTCCCCTTCTTCATTGCACTGAAGGTTACTGTTCAACTAAACACCTAACAAGAGGTGCGGACCTTACATTGTGCCCATACGTGAGAGGCAATTAACTATTTTCTCTCCAGTGAAAGCTGCTGTCCATCATTCCTCTTTTACCTTTCTGCATCTTCTTAAGATGATGGCCTCTGTCAAGGAGGAAAATAGCAGCAGCTGAGGAACAATGATATTGAACTAACAATTACTGCAGACTTTGTGAAGAAAGGCAGCTGGGAATTGTCAACAGCTTACATATACAGGAAGTTCAAAACTACTTAGAAAGGCAATATATATTGCTATAGAAAAGTTTAAATCTATTCTTTGAAGGCTGCTTTGTTACTGTTTTTGCTGGTGTCTAACTGGCCAAAGTGTGTCAAGAAAATACAATGACAAGTCTCTTTCTTTCAACACCCTAAATACTGTCATGAATAGCACCATCTAGACCAAAGAAGGGAACCTTTCATAATAGAATAGCCCTGGCTCCTCCATAATTAAGGTTGAAGCAAATTTCCTTTATAAATCTGGTTTTAACTACCCTGTTTTCCATACTTTACATCCCCAGTGAGACACCAATCTTCCTGATATTGTGCTTGCTATCTCCTAGCTTGTGGCCATCTTTATTCTTCCTGGGAAGTTGGCCTTCAAAAAATAAAATAAAATAAAAGTGGAATGGAGCTTTCCAGTTGTGCTGATTTACAAACTTTCCTAACATTCACTCATAACCAGGGATCCTGTTTTTTCTGATAAAAAAAAAATCCCCAATTTTTGGATTTAAAAAAATAACCTAAAATCTACATTTTTCCGTGATTAAAATGAAGCACCACTGTGTATATATATATATATATATATATATATATTTATTAGGTATCCAGGTTGTAACCATTTTGGTCTAGATGAGAAGGCAATCAGGGCTCAGGGTAGAGGTAATATCTTTTATTACACCAACAAGATTTTTGCAAAAAAAGAGATATATAGATACTGGTGTTTCATTTAAATCATGGAAAAATGTGGATTTGGGTTACTTATAGATATATATATATAGTGGTGTTTCATTTTAATCAAATTACCAAATTAAGAACAAATCCCTCAGCTATTTTCTGCCATTTTTATTTCAAAGTGCACTACTTCACTCAGGTGGAGCTCAGAAGTAGTCCCTTACAGCTAACTGGAGAAGCAACACCCTTTGAAATAAAAGCCATAGCAAACAGCTGTGCAGAACAACAGTGGTCTTCTAGCTGTTTGCTGTGGTTCTGTATACTCTTGCCTAACCCACAAGCCCTCATGTTTGCAGGAGGCTTAGGAACCAAAACATATGAAGAATCTGAGTTCTACTATATTAACAAAGAACATTCAGAAAGCCAGAATGGGAAATACACAAAGTACTGCATTTGAGAAATTCAAAGTGATGAACAATTTCTTTCTTAATGTAATTAACTCTTTTTGTACCATTAGCTGAATACTTTACTTCTTAGGGTGACCGAGGCATACAGCGTTCATTCAAAACACTGGGCAATCTGTAAACAGTGTACATAGCTAAAAACTGTTAAGTTTGCCAATCTGTTTCAACTGAAACCAACTAATACCCAAGCCAGTCCTTCTAAATAAATGATGCCATCTTTAAGATAAGAAAAAAGCACACAGCAACAAGGGATACCTTAAACAGAACGGCAAAGGGCTGGCAGAAGGGAGGGTAGAGGTGCACCTTATAGACTAATGGAGTCAGAGATACATAAGCTTTCATGAGCAAGAGCTAACTGAATCAGAGGTGCATAAGAGACTTCCCTACCATATCTTATGCCTGACTTCAGAGTAACACAGCTAACTACCTCCCCTAGGCATGGACTTTTTCTTACACCAAAAAGCCTTCACCAGTTTCTCTTGATACATCTGCCCTCAACTTTGCCCATTAACATTTAACTAAATAGGTACAAAAAATCAGACTAACACATTAACAGAAGATTATGAGAGTCCATTATTTAGATTTGGGATCATTTTTCTTTTAGTTTTGGGTTGTTCGCACACTATTTCCCAAGCTAATTGTTCCAATCAGTACAGTCCTAATTCTGAAGGAAAACATGCGCTAGAGACATGTAATTAAAACTCCAATGCAGCATAAAGTTGCCAAAATCCATTTCTGGTCAACAAGACCCTTAGGTCCAAATGTGTTAAGGGCACAGAGCTCCTAATTCTCTCTAATTTCAGTGGGCTATGGGTGTCTAACTACTTTTAAAAGGTTTGTTTTGTTGCCTGGGCATGTGACTCCTTTTACTTATGTTAAACTTTAATCTTAAAAGAATAAATTATGAGTCAGTGCATGTGTGTCCCAAGGCACGTATTTATATTAATATTATGACACTGTCCCTGCCTTGAGGTCTCTGAGAGCTAGTACAATGCCATCAAGGTATCTATTACTTATGTGTTAGATCTGACCAGAATTGCTGACTCTATAACAAGGGCATTTGAAAATAACCACAAGAGATAATGTGGTGAATACTAAACTAACACAGGCCATAGCTAATGCAAATGTCTCTTTTCACCTCTTAGCGAACTTGACCAACTTAGTCCTTTTATTATGTTCTTTTCATTCATAATCACATGCATTGTCAGGATATTTATGTTCAGGCGTGTGGAATAGGCTGCAAACAGAGCCCTTTGGAATCTGAACACTTATTTACATTATCCTGGGTGGAGAAATGTTTAGTTAAATCTGGTTGCAACTGAATTATGACAATTAATATACCTACCTTCTAACCATAAACTGTATTTGAATAAGCATTGGTGTATATCCAAAAAAAATGAAAGAAAGAAAAGAAAAAAAAGGAAAGAAAGGAAAGGAAAAAATAGCACATAGATTATTTAGTTCATCAGCAGAAGATAAATGAATCTGTTATTCATATCTCAAGATTCATATGCTACATGAACATTGAAGTAGCCTTAGATTTCAAAGTTGAGGTTATTTATTTTTAATTAAAAATGTATTTTTGAAGCATCCATACCTATGCATTTGGAAACCTCTTGTTATAGTGAAAGCTGGTAATAGCCCATCAATCTGGACAAAGAATTATAGTCCTCATTAAAGAGCAAGAGTGTGCTAAGAGTGGGTTTTACCGGAGATGTCTTCTTTATGGATCCTCCCATCTCCATCCGGGCAGTTTTTTAAAATATCTGCATATGTCCAGAATTTTGCTTTGCCTCTGCTTTCCCAGCACTTCCCAGCTTGACCCAGCAAGTAGGTGCTTGGGTCTGGGCAGAGCGATTGGAGCAAAGCGACTAGAAGCCAGGGCATCGCATGCCTCTGTGCGCACCTCAGTAACTGCAGGCAAGTAAGTGTGTGTGTCTGTGGATTGGTGTGTAAAGGGGGCTGGTGCCTGCCGGCACTGGAGCTGTAGCAGGGCGGGGAGGTGGTGGAAGTGGGTGGTGGGGCTCTTCAGGGGCAGCAGGGAGCTGCATGGCTGTGGCTTGGGAATGAGGGGCACCAGGGGGGCAGGAGGCTGTGGTTGGGAGCAGGGGACACAGGCAGGGCCAGGGGGCTGTGGGTTCGGAGTGAGGGGCAGCAGCAGGGCTGGGGAGGTCTGTGGCTTGGCCTACACATGCTGTGTAGGCCTCCTTGCTGCACTGCAGACTCCACTCCCACTGTGTTGCCCCACATGGGCACCTGCAAACCACCCACGCTGCCCCACCTAAGGGATGGGTACAAGAAGCAGAAGCTAAAGCAGCCCAGAGACCCCAGCAGCAGCAAGAGAGTGATTGGGGGAGGGGGGAGGCGAGGGAGTAATGCCTGGATTGAGCACTCAGGGACTCCAAGCTAACCCCTCACAGGGCATGTCTACAAGAGACACTTTACTCAAGATCAGAGCAAATTACTGCAGAGTAAATATCACCATCTACACATGGAGACACTTAATGCACAGTAGTTTGCTCTAATCCTGAGTAAATTCGCTACCTGTAAATACAAGTAGCAAACTTACTCGGGAGTAATTACTATGCAGTATGGCACATGTATAGAGCTGACCAGGAGCAAACGTACTCCTGATCAGCCAGGCAGCAGGGGACAGGTGATTGCTCCCTGCCCCCAGGGCTGCCTGCTGCTGGGGTGGAGCCCGGGCCAGGATCAATGTCCCCCTGCCCCGGCAGCAGGGACCTCCCAGTCCCCACTCCACAATTGTGGAATGGGGCTGGGAGATTATTGTTCCTAGCCACAGCTCCATGATAATGGATAAGAATCTCTCAGCCCCCACTCTATAATCCCCCCCACTCCCCAGGCTTCAGTGGTGGAGCCCACCCCAGCAGTAGGCAGCTCCCAGGGGCAGGGAGCAATCATAGAATCAAGAATCATAAAAGTAGAGTCGGAAGGGACCTTGTAGATCTTCAAGTCCGACCCCCTCCCTGGGCAGGAAGAAAACTGGGCTCAAATGACCCCAGCCAGGTAGGCATCAAGCCACTTCTTAAAGACCCCCAGGGTAGGAGCCAGCACCACTTCCCTTGGAAGTTGGTTCCAGATCCTAGCC
>NW_005842665.1:640560-642419 GCF_000455745.1 Alligator sinensis | reverse complement strand
TAGCCTCTCATTGTAGGGTCTGCCCTGCTGTCCCCGGATCATGCAGGTGGCCCTCCTCTGGACCCTCTCAATGTTGTCCACATCCCTCTTGAAGGGGGTGCCCAGAACTGGACACCGTACTCCAGCTGTGGTCTGACCAGTGTCATGTAGAGGGGGAGGATCACCTCCTTGGCCCTACTTGAGATGCACCTGTGGATGCACAATAAGGTCCAGTTAGCCCTGCCGACCGTGACCTCGCACTGTCGGCCCATGTTCATCTTGGAGTCAATGATGACTCCAAGAGCCCTTTCTGCCTCCGTGCTCTCAAGAAGGGAGTTTCCCATCTTATAAGTGTGCTGCTGGTTACTACTGCCCAAGTGCAGCACCCTGCACTTGTCAGTATTGAAACGCATCCTGTCCCAGCCCCCACCAGGAGACAGCTGTCTCCTGGCCCCATGCTTTTTGCCAGCACATGGGCTAGCACCCACAGGGAGCATAGAGTTCCCCCTGGCTGCTGCAGAGGGCTGATGCAGGGCTAACAGGGGCAGGAGCACCTGCTGCCATGAGCAGCAAATCTGCTCCTGCTTCCCTGGATGTGTAGACATCTGCCCAGGGTAGGTTTACTTTAGAGCATGAACAACATGTGCCCCTGGAGGCTGGGGGGGGCATGGCAACCACCCCCAGACGGCGGCGACAGTGACAGTGGTGAGGGCATGGTGGCAGTGAGCAGGGAGCTCCTGCAGGCAGCCGTGGTAGTGTTAGCGGGGGGGGCGGGATTGGCGAGTGCTGACCAGCATTCAGCGATGACCTGCAGATGCCGCTGGCAGCATCGGCAGCACTTCTGTCAGGAGGTGCACTGCCAATCTCAGGGGGTGCATGTACACCTGCATGCACCACCTATGGGTTGCAAATGCTCTACAGTAAATTATCAGGGATTAAACTGCCCCCAGAGCATTTTCATGTGTAGATGTGCCCTTCCACCCCCAACATCTTGGCCTTTGGGGATATATTCTGCTTTTTCAGGTGTTTGTATCTCAGAGTAGGATACAGTCTTTGTTTGTCAGTTGGAAGCATCCTCTAGTGACTATTTACAAATTCAAGAACCAAACATTAAACCACCTGCCAGCTGCGGCCTCTAGTGTCAGTCTGCTTTGAATCATCCTTCCCCCTTCTGGGTCTTTTCTCTGCTTTGTTCTTGCTTTTACTAATGTTTTAAACATGTATTTAACACAATTATTGAAGAGTTGGAGTATAACAGTATGAACAGGAGCACCAGTATTTTTCTGCTCAATAATTCAGTTCCTTGAATTGTCAGGGTAAACTACTTGGCCTTGTGGTGTAATCATCCACTTGGGAATTAGATAACAGCCTCATAAAACAGCACAGTGCTCCTGTTATCACCTAAATAAACCTGCCATCATCCTGGAACAAGAAGGTGGAAGTAGTCAGTCACAAAGTTTCTACAGTTGAGGAAGAGAACTGATCTATTGGCAGCAAGAGGGCACAGCAGCCCCCCTGGCTCTCCAGGGACCTAGCAGATCTCCTGAGGCTAAAAAGAAAGGCCTACAAAGGGTGGAGGATGGGAGTCACCTCCAAGGAGGATTATTCTGCACTGGTCCGGTTCTGTAGGGAGCAGACCAGGAAAGCCAAGGCTGCAACTGAACTCCAGATAGCTTTGAGCATCAAGGACAATAAGAAGTCCTTTTTCAGATATGTGGGGAGCCAGAGGAAAAGCAGGGGCAACATTGGACCCCTGCTGAACCAGATGGGGCAACTGACAACTGACACCCAGGAAAAAGCCAACCTATTAAATAGGTACTTTGCGTCAGTCTTTCATCAGTCCCATGGGACACCCATGCCCGCTACAGGGCCGGGAAGTC
>NW_005842665.1:636085-639597 GCF_000455745.1 Alligator sinensis | reverse complement strand
TGCTTCCAGTTTTGGGCTCCACAATTCAAAAAGGATGTGGAGAAGCTTGAGAGAGTCCAGAGAAGAGCCACGCGCATGATCAGAGGTCAGGGAAGCAGACCCTACGATGACAGGCTGAGAGCCCTGGGGCTCTTTAGCCTGAAAAAGCGCAGGCTCAGGGGTGATCTGATGGGCACCTACAAGTTTATCAGGGGTGACCACCAGCATCTGGGGGAACGTTTGTTCACCAGAGCGCCCCAAGGGATGACGAGGTCGAATGGTCACAAACTACTTCAAGATCGTTTCAGGCTGGACATAAGGAAGAACTTCTTTACTGTCCGAGCCCCCAAGGTCTGGAACAGCCTGCCACCGGAGGTGGTTCAAGCGCCTTCATTGAACACCTTCAAGATGAAACTGGATGCTTATCTTGCTGGGATCCTATGACCCCAGCTGACTTCCTGCCCTTTGGGCGGGGGGCTGGACTCAATGATCTTCTGAGGTCCCATCCAGCCCTGATGTCTATGAAATCTATGAAATATTGTGACTAAGACATTTTTCATGAGCAGGGCAGATTTAAAGTCCTGGAACCCCAGGCCATATACACACATGCATGCTATCAATTTCCACTATTATAATAAGAACAAAAGGAGCACCCTGTAGGGGATAGGACAACGATATAACCCCTATTTATATAGCTGATGATTAGGGATCCTGGTCTTCTCGGATTAAAAAAAAAAATCCCCAATTTTCAGTTTAAAAAAGTAACCCACATTTTTCTGTAATTAAAATGAAACACCACTATATATATACATACATACATACATACATAGACATACACACACACATATAGTGGTGTTGCATTTTATATATATATATATATATATATATTAGTAGCATTTCATTTTAATCATGGAAAAATGTGGATTTTGGGTTACTTTTTTAATCTGAAAATTGGGGGGGGGGGGCATTCATCAGAGAAAACCAGGATCCCTGCTGATGATTAACCGTGTATCTGCAACATTATCCTCTTATCACACAATGGTGTCCAAGAAGGTTCTCAGCATTTCTCCTCCTTGAGGATCTTTTGTTGAAATTTTCTACTATTGTGTCAGGGTCAGTAAACAGTATTGACTGACTGAAAATGTAATATCGATTAGACCTTGACATGTTTCTGAAATTTCTAAAGTAAAAATATAAATGTTGATTAATTTTTTGACATGTTGCCACATGGATCTTTTAACTTTATAAACTTTATAAATTTACATTCCTTCACACATTTGCCTCCCCCCATCTCTACCTATTGTCTTCCAAACTACCGCTTATTTTTCACAGACCTGCATGTTGTAAACTGGCTTCTTTTCTACCTTGAAGAAACACCAGCAGTGTCTCCCCATGCCTGAAAAAGATGCTTGTGCCTAAAAGCTTGCAAAGAACATTTTTTTCCAATTATTTAGTTAGTTTAATAAAAAAAATCACATCTGCCCAAATAACCTTTCCTGCCTTAACTGATCTTTATAAATACCTTTGAGGTCACTAGCTATATATGATACATAAATAGGAAGTAATATGAATACTTACGGATTCTTTCCTGGGTATGGAGGATGAAGATATTCACAGAGAATCCATCAGAGACTTTCTTCAGCACTGTGAAAATCCTTATATCCTAAGTGAGACAACTTAAAAGTATTTGGGTCAGATGCCACCTCCTTTTCTTATATGCAATGCTGATGCTTTCATTTCACAAGCATCTCCAGGTAAGGCTTCCTTGACAGAATAAATTATTGCAAGGAACTAGCAGAATTTAAGGTTACAACATCACAGTTCTCAGTTTCGGTTTTATAAGGAAGTCCAGGTATCTAGGGTCAAAGAATACAGGTCATATTCAAGGGTCACCATGGGCAAATCAGCTCAGCATGGCTTTCCATGTGATGCTGAGCTACAAGGGCTAACAGAACACCCATGTATATAAACAGAGGAAATTTGAGTTAGACCATAGAGGTACAACTAGCACTGTAGTAGTTGCTAAGATTATTACCAGAATACAACTTCCTAGTTTGGTGTCCACATTGCAAAAGAACACAACAGAAACTCAACTATGCTATGATCTGATTGGTATCACAGATATTTGATGGGACAACTCATAAAACTGAAATATCAACACTGAGCAGTACACTAATTCAGATTGGGAGAAGAAGTAGAGGTTTTGGGAGAAGACAGGGCTGGGAGATGAAGTGGAGGCATCGCCTTATACGTCAAAATTATACATACTTGTTCCCCAGTTCAGGAGGAAGTAGGTAGTAGATCCAAATGTATTTGGATGACCATAAAAAGTGAAAGGTGCAGCAGAGATATAAGGGTGAGGATTTGTTATAGACTACCAAATCAGGAAGGAGAGGTGGATGAGGCACTCTTCAAGAAGGTGACAGAGTTACTCAGAAGTTATGAGATGGTACTAAAGGGGACTTCAGTTTTCTGGATATTTGCTAGAAGAATGAGATAGAAAGTCATTCAATATTTGACTAACTTGCATGGAGAATGACGTCCTGTTCCAGAAAGCTGAGGATATGATGAAGGGATACTCCATCTTGAATCTTGTCTTGACCAGTAGGGAAGAATTTGTTGAGGTTATAAAAGCTGATGGGATATTTGGGAGGAAGTGATCACAGTAGGATAGAATTCACAGTTCTGAGACTAGGAAAGCATGAGGTCAGCAGAAGTAAGATAATTGATTTCAACCTACTCAAGGAGAGAACAGACAAGGTGCCATTGGAGAACAGATAAAAGGATAGATAGATCCAGGAAGGCTGGAAGCTTTGAAAAGGGAATAGTATTGAAAGCCCAAGACATAGTTATTCCAACTACTTGGAGACAATCCCGATGCGGGAAAAAAGGGGGAAAGGGGCCAAGAGGTTTCCTTGGCTGACCAGAGAAATCCAGAGCAGTCTACAGGCTAAAAGCGGGGCATATAAAAAGTGGAAACAGGGAGAGATTACCAAAGAGGAGTATACCTCCTCTGCTCGCACTTGTAGGGAGGCAGTTAGACAGGCCAAAGCTACCATGGAGCTGAGGATGGCATCCCAAGTAAAGGACAACAAGAAATTGTTTTTTAGATATATAGGGAGTAAAAGAAAGGCCCAGGGTGGAATAGGACCTCTACTAAATGGGCATAAGCAATTGGTGACGGACAGGGGGGACAAGGCTGAACTCCTCAATGAGTTCTTTGCCTCAGTGTTCCTAAGTGAGGGGCAGGACAAGGCTCTCACTGGGATTGTAGAGAGGCAGCAGCAAGGCACCAGACTACCATGCGTAGACCCTGAGATGGTGCAGAGTCACTTGGAGGAACTGGATGCGTTTAAGTCGGCAGGCCCGGATGAGCTCCATCCGAGGGTACTGAAGGCACTGGCTGACGTCATTGCACAGCCACTGGCAGGAATATTTGAATGCTCATGGCGCATGGGCAAAGTCCCGGAGGACTGGCAAAGGGCCAATGTGGTCCCCATTTTCAAGAAGGGGAGGAAGGAGGACCCGGGCAA
>NW_005842665.1:611890-635211 GCF_000455745.1 Alligator sinensis | reverse complement strand
CAAGAGAAGGTTGAGAGGCGACCTTGTGGCTGCCTATAACTTCATCATGGGGGCACAGAAGGGAATTGGTGAGGCTCTACTCACCAACGCGCCCCCGGGGGTTACAAGAAATAATGGCCACAAGCTAGCAGAGAGCAGATTTAGACTAGACATTTGGAAGAACTTCTTCACAGTTAGAGTGGCCAAAGTCTGGAATGGGCTCCCAAGGGAGGTGGTGCTCTCCCCTACCCTGGGGGTCTTCAAGAAGAGGTTAGATAGGCATCTAGCTGGGGTCATCTAAACCCAGAACTCTTTCCTGCCTATGCAGGGGGTCAGACTTGATGATCTATTGAGGTCCCTTCCGACCCTAACATCTATGAATCTATGAAACATGTTCTAAGCACAAGAATGGCAAGAGACTAATGTGGCTACACAAGGGGTTTCTAGGATTCCTCAATGGAGGCAATGGAAGGAATGGAATGCCCTAAGAAAGCAGGACCTGAAAGAATTTACAGGGATAAAAATCAGGGAGGCAAGAGGTTAAAAGAGAGAACTTTACTTGGTAAGGAAAGTTAATGACAACAAAAATAAGTTCTTTATATATGTTTGCCAGAAGAGAAAGACCAAGGAAGTAATGGATCTCCCATTAAATAGCCAAGAAGAGCATTCAGCAATAATATGTACCATGGCATGGGAGATAGGCAAGATCCCAGGGGACAGGGAAAAGATTAACATTGAGCCCCTAAGAAAGGCAAAAAGGAGGACCTAGGGAGTTATAGGCTGGTTACTTGACTTCAGTAACTGGGAAGTTACTAGAGCATATCATAAGGAAGTCCATTTGAAAGCATTGATCCGAGGATGAAGGACTGATCACAAACAGCTAACATGGATGTCAAGAACAAATCATGCCAAACAAATTTGAGTATCTTTGACAAACTAACTAGCTGGATAAATGAAGGGAATGCAATAGATAAACTATATCTGGACTTCAGTAAGGTGTTTGACATCCTTCTTGACCTTCTCATGAACAAATTGGAGAAATATGGGCTAGCCAAAACTGTTATAAGGTGGCTTAGTAGTCTAAAACAGAAAAGGGTAATTATCAATCATGTCAGAATGGCAGGAGGTTTCAAGTGGAGCCCAACAAAGGTCCATCCTGGGCCCAGTGCTGTTTAAATTGTGTTCATTAATGTTTTGGATACTGGAATAGAGAGTTCCTTAAGCAAATTTGCAACCAATTCAAAACTTGAAAGGATTGAAAATACAATGAAGGACAGAAGCAGAATCCAGAAAGATCCTGATGTGCCAGAAATCTGGGCTAAAGCCAACAGAATGAATTTCATTAGTGTAAGATACTACACATCAGGAAGAATAACCAAAACCACAAATACAAAATGGGCATTTCTACACATGCCTGGTAATGCACATTTGGTACTATGCAGTCATTTAGTACATAGTACCAAAAGTAGCACGGAACCAACGGATGGTGTCGGACACCATGAGGCAGCACATGAGTTTGGCGCTGCCTCATGGTGTCCGACACCATCCGTTGGTCCTGTGACATCTATGTGGAACACATCACAGGCCACCGCCGGTACACCGACCCCACCAGATGAACTGCTGCCGGACCGGACCCAGAGGGGACCGCCTGAACCCCCGCTCTGCACCAGATGGACGTTCACTTCAAGAGGATTCTTCACCAACAGACGACCCTGCTCCACCCGAAGAGGACCCCTGCGATGAGACTTTATATGGACTGAGACACTTTTTCTTTGAACCACTTCTTCCACCATTGCAGACCATTGTAACGGGTTTGTATGTATCTATCTTCTTTTTCTCTTAGCATCACGAACCCCCTCCCTCCCCTTCCCCCCTCCCCACCATCCCCAGGCTTAGTTGGCTAACATTGTATCTCCTGTAACCTAGTTGCGTTCCCCTCCTCACCCCTATCCTTCTATTGTTAGTCCCTCGCTTGGGCACCATGTATTTCCCTACTGGCTTTGTCAGCTTTTTTGGATTCACAATCCTAAACATTTACTAATAAAAGTCAATTTGCTTTAGCCTGACTTGCTTTAGCAAGTAGTAAATGACTGCACAGTACCCCCTGGTACTGCACAGTCCTGGCAGCGCATGGTTATTTTTAGATGCTGTGTCACCATAGCAATGAGCTATTGTGATCATCATTATAGCAACATAGTATCTGCATCACTGTTTGTACCTGTCAATGCTACATCGCCATGACAAGCTCCATGCTGTCACCATAGCATCTTGTGTAGATGCGCCCAGTGGGTGGCAAACACCTAAATGGCAGAAGAGGATCAAGGAGTCTTGGTAGATCACAGACTCAGGTGATATCTGCAGTATGACGCAGTTGCAAAAGCAGCTAAATTCAGTTTTCAGCTGCATCAATAGGAATGTTGGGTGAAAGACACAGGAGACTATAGTGTCTCGTTCCCTGGTAATGATAAGGCCTCATGAAAAACAGATTACAGGCTCTGCATTTTAACAGGCTGTGGAGAAATTAGAGATTCCAGAGGCAGGTAACAAAAATGATAAAGGATGTAGAAGGCAAGCCATATGAGGAGAAATTGAAGAAAGTAAGTATGTTTAGCTTGTGGAAAAGGCAACTCAGAGGGGACATGATTGTAGTCTTCAAATATCTGAATGGTTGCCACAAGAAGAGGATAACATCTTTTCTCTACCTCCGCATAGAGTAGGACACATAGCAATGGCTTGACATTGCAGCACAGTATGTTTAGATTGGATATCAGGAAAAGCTTATTCAGTGTTAGAACAGTCAGGCCACTGGACAGACCTCCTAGGGAAGTTGTAGAATCTTCTTAAATGGAGATTTTCAAGAACAGGTTGGTTAAGCATTGGTTAGGGATGATCTAAACTAGCAATGCCTAAAGTGCGCCATGAAGAACAACAGTTGGAAGCCCAAGAGCCCCCTACTCATGGCTCACTGGGAGAACACAAGAGGATCTTTGTAGCCCTGGGGCAGGTGGATATTGGAGAGGACAATGCTCAGCAGAAGGAGAATGAACCAGAACTCCACAGCCTGCTTAATTACAAAAGATTAAAGTGTTTGGGATAAGTTTATGGAAGAGGAAGGATGGCAGATAGGGGTTGTGGTGAGTGGAGTTCTTGACTGTCCCCAGGTTGCAGAACAGAATGGAGTTTATTCAGTTTTTCCATGCTTCTGGGATTTGGTGGTTGTTGCATAGGGGCAGAAGGAATTTTTCCCTCCTCCTGTAACTGCAGGTATCAATATAGTTTTTTTTGCCTTCCTCAGAAACATGCCTGCTGTTTGCAGCCAACATTGGGGATTTTGACTGGGGTCTACCATTGTTTCTACTAACTAAAGACCAGGGTTCTTGGTTAAAGAATGCTTCCCAGCCACTCAGAGTCAGACCTATTGCTACATTTGGGATCAGGAAGGAATATTACCCTAAGGTCACAGTGCTGCAAACTAGCCGGGGGGGGTGCAGATTTACATTTCTTTGTAGCAGGGGAATAGGTCTCTTCCTTGGATCTTAAGTGTTTTTAACAACACTTGCACTGGTGCCCTTGTCCCCCTGCTTTATCTGTGACAAGTTAGGGTGTTCTTCATGATGTCTTTGGGCTATGTGTCCTGTAGCTGTGTGACAGGGTTGTTGACGTAGTTTTAGGAAGGTTAGATATGTAGTTGTATGGGATGATTTGGATAGACATATTCCTGCCCTAAGCAGGGGGTTGGACTAGATGACCTCCTGAGGTCCCTTCCAGCCCAAATTTTTCTGTAATTCTATGACCTTTTTCACCTCAGTCTTTACAGGCAAGGTTAGCTCCCAAACTACTGCACCGGGCAGCAGAGTTTTGGGAGAAGTTGAGCAGCCCTCAGTGGTAAAAGAACAGGTTAGGGATTATTTACAAAAGCTGGATGTGTAAAAGTCTATGCAGTGCACCCAAGGGTGCTCAGAGAGTTAGCTGATGTGGTTGCAGAGCTGCTGGCCAGTATCTTTGAAAAGTCATGGCAATCAAGGGAAGTTCCAGACGATTGGAAAATGGTAAATATAATGCCCTTCTTTAAGAAAGGGAAGAAGGATGATCCAGGGAACTATACACCAGTCAGCTTTACCTCAGTCTCTGGAAAATCACAGAGCAGCTCCTCAAGGAATCCATTTCTAAGCACTTGAAGGAGAAGAAAGTGATCAGGAACAGTCAGCATCGATTCACCAAGGGCAAGTCATGCCTGACCAACCTGATTGCCTTCTACGATGAGATGACTGGCTCTGTGGATGTGGGGAAAGTAGTGAGTGGATGTGATATACCTAGACTTTAGCAAGGCTTTTGACGTGGTCTTCCACAGCATTTTTTCAACCAAGCTAAGGAAGTATGGGTTGGTTGGATGAATGGACTGTAAGGTGAACAGAAACCTAGCTAGATTGTCGGGCTCAGTGGGTAGTGATCAATGGCTTGGTTTAGTTGGCAGCTGGTATCCTTGGAAGTTTTAAGGCCTGGCTCAACAAAGAAAGCCCTGGCTGAAATTAAACAGTTGGGGATAGTCCTGTTTTGAGAAGGGGGTTAGAGCAGATGACCTCCTGAGGCCCCTTCCAACCCTAATTTTCTATGATTCTATTACCTTATTTAGACCAGATAAGCACCTATGTGAAAAGAAAGCAGAGGCCTCTTTGGTCTGGCAGATAAAGGCCTAACGTGATCCAAGAGATGGACACTGAAGGTAAAATAACTGAAACCAAAAATTACATACACTTTTTAAAATAGTGAGGGTAATTAACTATTGGGACAATTAATTTGGGAACATAGTGGATTCTCCAGCATGCAAAGTCTTTAAATCACAACAAGATACCTTTCTGAAAGATAAAATTCATCTAGGCATTATCAGCTTAATACAAGAATTAATCGGTGAAATTCTATGCACAACATTATGAAAGAAATCAGCCTACATCTCTTCCGGCTCTAAAATCAATGGTCATAAACTACTACAAGACCGTTTCAGGCTGGACATAAGGAAGAATTTCTTTACTGTCCGAGCCCCCAAGGTCTGGAACAGCCTGCCACCGGAGGTGGTTCAAGCGCCTACATTGAACACCTTCAAGAGCAAACTGGATGCTTATCTTGCTGGGATCCTATGACCCCAGCTGACTTCCTGCCCTTTGGGCAGGGTGCTGGACTCGATGATCTTCCGAGGTCCCTTCCAGCCCTAATGTCTATGAAATCTATGAAATCAATGGAAAATACAAACAGACAATGGAAAATATACCAGCGCTCTGTGATACTTACTAGCTATTCTTGTTTAGTTAACAAGATAAAAGAAGAGAAAGGAGGCTAGTTCTTATAAAAAAATTAATATATTTAAATAAATTCATCTGCCATACATTTCTCATGAGATGGCAAATGCCTTGTTTCTACAATGAGATCTGCACAGCTGGATCCCTGCACCTGTATTGAGGTGCAGAGAAGTGAATATGGACCTGCACGAGCACTGGGACCTGCCTGTACAAATCCAGTCACAGGATTGGGGTTTAAGTCATTACTGTGTGATCAGATTCCCTTTGCCTTTATCCAGCACAATAGGATCACACACAAACACACGTGCGCCCGTGTGTGTGTGTGTGTGTGTGTACACTGGATAAATTAAGCTTTACCCAGTACAATGGGATCAACACACTTTCCTAGTCCATCAACACACACCCAGCAGAATCCCTAAACTAGAAAACATTTCAGAAATACACTTTGTCTGTGAATGCATTGTTTTATACCTGAACTTTGATTAAAAATATATGAAAGCAAAGTAATTTCCAGTTGTAACGCAATCTCAAATACTTTATTTAAATATATGTATAATATTTTAAATGCTCATATTGAGTTACAATTGGAGATAACTGCTTTCATTACGTACATATTATACATATTCATATATGCAGACACATACATCTTCTGGAGTTAAGAATACCCCTAGTGATTATTGTCTGGCCACTGTATTTTTTTCCAGTGCATTTCAAACCCTACCCAAAGCTTAAAGACAATCTAAAGTGTCTGTTCTTTGAACATGCTAATACATGATGCGTTTGTGTCAGAAACTGAGTTCATCAAAATTAAATGGATGGCATTGCTACTTGTTAAAAATTGCGGGCTAATTGGGAGGGTGTGTTACTGAATTCAGTCAACCAGCTGCAGAAGACAAGTGTGGCAGTGATAAAGGAGGCAGCCACTTGGAGCTTTGTGATCCATCATGTCATCTGCCAGACTATAGTGGCTTGCCAGAACACAGGATAGGCCCACCAACACAGTGGTGTAATAAGTGTGTGGGGGAGGTGTCATAAAAGGGCCAAGTTGCAGCCCAAATTCAGACCCAAAGCTTCCTACTGCTCACTGCTCTCAAATGAACTTATTGTTGTTCTTCCTAGCGGTTCTCTATGTTCTAAAACGAGTTGCAAAGATGACCTCCATTTAGGTCCTGCATTACAGCTACTATTATGGCCACGAAAGGACAATTATAAAGGACTCTCCCCAGACATTCCCCAGACATTCAGTACATTTACGTTTCCAGAGAATCAAAAATCTACACTTTGTTATTTTTAATAGGGATAAGGCTTTAAAAAAAAAGGCTGCTTTTTAAAAATTACACCTGCTACAAGTCAAGTTCTCTTATCAATTGATGATCTTGAAGCTGTGTTTATAGGAAATTGTGACACCTAGTGGCCAGTTAGATGAATGGCCGTTTATTTCCAAAATCCAATTATTCATTAGCAGGCTGTAATTAGAATCAGATGGCATGTCTACATGAAACATTATGTTGTCGTAGCAATGAACTACATAGCTCACCACTACAGGGACATAGCATCAGCAGGCATGAACCACGATGCTGATGCTACTGCGCAGTAGCTCATTGCTACTGTACAGTAAGGTTGGAAATGACCCGTGTGCCACTAGAACTGTGTAGTAATGATGGGTACTGCACAATCATTACTAGTGCTTGAAAATACTAAATGGCTGTGCAGTAATAGATGTGCCCAGTGACTATGTTTGTCTTTACACTTGAACAGTACTGCATGCATGATCATCCATCTGCCATCAGTACTATGATGAACAGGTCTCAACTATTTACCAAAAGTCTATTGTTTTTTATTTATTTGATAATAACTTGTAAATCTAAACAACTGTGTCACAAGGGAGACTTGGGAGACCCACGTATTATTATCCAACTCAACAACAACAACAGAGAGACAGGACTAATAGACACACGGACATCCAAAGGTTTGTTCTGCAAGTTCACTTCTAGTTCATGTACACACAAGTAGGGAGATGGGCATTAACTTACAAGTGAGCATACCTATCATCCTGATCTCCTTTGGAAAGAATGGATCCAATCCTTTAGGATGTTGAGAAACCTCAGCAGACAGGGCTGTCAGCACCTTGATGGAGTCTTTGAACACTTTTGATGTTGACTGCTTTCTTGGGATACCCAGATCAGAACCCTGACTAAACTGGATCACAGCTCTTTCTGTATCTTCTAATCAAAATATTGCTCTTAAAAACTCTCCTATTGAAGACCATTCCCTCTACTTCCTCCCTTTCCTAAAGGATTAGAATAACTGGATAAGACAGTGTCATTGAGAATATCTTGGATGAACCAGTATAAAAAAATGAGCCTGGCTACTCCACATCTAATATCCTAATAATCATAGAATCATCATAAAATTGTAGAGAATTAGGACTAGAAAGGACCTCCAGAAATCATCTAGTCCAACCCCCTGCCTGGGGCAGGATCATCCCTATACAAACCGCTCTATACAAACCAGAATCTAAAATCTGCATAAGACTAACGTCAAACCTGACACAGCACAGACCTAACACCCTAACCTTGCACAGGTAAATCAGGGGAACCACAGCAGCCAATGTCCTGTTTCTATGAAATGTTGCTATATGCTCAAGAGATCATGCTCCCAGCTACAGAGGAAGGCAATAACCCCCACAGTCCATACCAATCTGAGCATGTAGTAAAATTCCTTCATGACCCCAAATACAGAGATCAGCTTGACCCTGAGCAGAGGGGCAAGACCTTCTATCCAGGAACCTCCAGCTTTGGGCCCAGCAGGAGCACCTGGCTGCAGTCAAAGTCCCCAGCCTTGGCTGCAGTCAACACCCAATGCCTCTGGGAAGGCTTAAAAACACCCTGAAATACAAAACCAAAAAAAAAGTGGGGAGGGTGGTAACCAGCAAAGCCCAAAAGCATGGGTAATACCCATGGTGGACCATAGGCATAGCTATGTCTAGATCATCCCCAACCAGCGGCTGTCCAACCTGTTCTCGAACACCTCCAGTGATGGAGAATCCACAAAGTCCCTAACCAATCTATTCCACTGTCTCACTATTCTTACAGTGAAGAAGTTTTTCCAGATATCCAATCTAAACCTACTTTGCTTCAACTTCAAGCCATTGGTCTGCATCCTCCTCTTGGCAGCAAGAGAGAAAAGGTGCTCTTCATCTTCTTTATGGCAGCCCTTCAACTATTTGAAGACTTCTATCATGTTCCCTCTTAAGCACCTCTTCTGTAACATGAACATATCTAGTTCCTTCAGCCTCTCACCATATGACTTGTTTTCCATGCCCTTGGTCATCTTCATTGCTCATCTCTGGTCCCTCTCCAACTTCTCCACATCCTTTTTAAAATGTTGAGCCCAGAACTGCACAAAGTACTCCAGATGAGGCCTTACCAATGCTGAGTACAGAGGTACTATCATCTCCTGTATTTTTCACTTAATGCTTCTATTGATGCATCCCATAACTGCATTCACCTTTTGTGTGGCTGCATCTCACTGCAGACACATATTGAGTCTGTGGTTTATCAAGACTCCCAAGTTCTTTTTCATAGAGCTGCCATCCAGCCAGGTGCCCCTCATTTTGTATCTGTGTTTTTTTATTATTCCTCCTGCATTTGTCCATGTTGAACTTCATCCTGTTAGCTCCAGCCCAGTTTTCCAATCTGCTGAGATCCTTCTGATTTGCTCTCACATCCTGCAATACATTCAGAATCATTCCTAGTTTCACGTTATCCCCAAACTTGCTCGAGAAACTTTCTATCATCTAAATCATTAATAAACATGTTGAACAGCACTGGACAGGCCCCTGTGAGACTCTACTTGAAACCTCCTGTCATTAATAATTTCCCTGTGCTTGAGCCAGTTATCTATCCACCTTGTAGTAGTTTTATCTAGTCCATGTTTCATGTTTCTTCAATCTGTTAATGAGAAGGTCATGTGGGACCTTGTCAAAAGCCCTGCTGAAGTCCAGATACACTATATCTACAGAATTTTCTTCATCCACTCAAGTAGTTATTTTGTCAAAATAACTACTAAATCACCTGTCTACAGTGAAAATATGACCTCCTTAACTCCCCAGCACAGAACGGCACTTCAAAAGTCTCTCACCAGAAGTGAAATAGTAATTATCCAGTCATCAACTTTGGAGTTCAGTCTTTAGTTTTAATAGAGAGTGTATTAGAAAGGATATAGCAGATCAATGCAATTCCATGAGAAAATATCTTGGGCAAAAGGGTTTCATTCATATAGAGCTCCCTAATTTTGGCACAGGCCAGCTATTTCCTTCATTTGTGCCAAAATACCAAAAAAAAAAATTATAAAAAGTGATCCTATAACTACTGGTCTTATCATTAAGAATACCAGACTGTAGCCTGTAAGGCAGTGTGTCCCCTGACCTGTGTGGTGAGTTTAGCTATGCTTGATATGCCTGATGACCAGAAGGTCCTGGTGATGGTGAACTCTTCACCCTTGAGGGAGGGGTGACCCACTTATGGGTGTGAGCATGTGCAGAAGGACCACACAGAAAATGGGAAAGCCTATGAGGTGAGTTAAGTCGATACTTTTTGAGCAACAGGTGTGTTGTGTGCAGGATAGCATGCTGCATGAAAGGGCTATGAAGGTCGTGTGCACAAGAGTGTGTTTGGCTGTCTGAGTGACCAGCAGGTGCCAGTGAAGGTGGGTTATAAAAGGGACCAGATCAAGGGGATGAAGCTATCTGTATGAAGCTGAGCAGTGTATGACTGAAGCATGGCTAGAGGGTCTGGGAGGCGAAAGACCAGTGTGATTCATTGTACATCTGAGGTGACGGGAGATCAGAGGCTTATTGAGCCTGAGTGAGTTAATGAATGCAGAGTGGGTGAGGGCCTGGGAGGCCAATATCCCCTCTGTGTTTCCTCGGTGTTTCCCTGAGCATGTGGTTTAGTGAGGGAGTAACATGGCTGAGTGTGTGTGAGTACCATGGCATGAGCGTGTGCGAGTGCCATCAGCCTCAGAGACGGCAAAGGTGCTTTTAAGTGAAATATTAGAAGAAGAAAATAAAAGATCTCCCAAATACAGTTTTGACCAATGCAAAATATTCTTATTCTGAGAAAACCTGTGGATGGATTGAAAGTAAAACTTAACTATTTCTAAGGGTGCTTGTACATGTGGCAAGGTTTAATCCTCATTAAATTAAATAAATTTATTAAAATTAAAATGATTTATTTTAAACCGATGCATCAGTGTTTACAGGTGACAGCCTTTAAATTGAATTAAGCTCAGTGCACAATTCACATATCTCTCTGGTACTCAATTACAGCAGAGAAAGCCAGCAGAGGTAATCCCCTCACTCCTGAAATGCATCTCCCCAAAGCCATAGCTGGCCACAGAGATCCCCACACCCAGCTGCGTTCCTCCCCTCCCCACACCTCCAAACTGCATGGACTTCCACCCCAATCTGCCTATGCAAGAAAACACACCACATCTGGCTGGAACTGTATAAATTGAGAACTTTATTTTAACTATTTTGCTTGTTTGTTTTTCCATGACATGATTATTATGTTCCTTAAAAAGAAAAAAAAAAAACATTATAAAACATAGGTAAAAATAAATAACTCTTAAAAAATAAATACCTTTAAGAAAAATAAATATCTTTTAAAAATAAAAAGCTTTTGTCTTAAAAAGCAAAATGTCCAGTATAAAACATAATTAAAAAATACAGTATCAAAATATAAAATTATCTATTTTTCCTGATATCATTTTTAATAAATAAATAAATAACTACATATAACCAGAAAAAAACTATTCTTTACACTCTATTCTATATACTATTCTATATATATTTATTCTATCTATACTCTATCTATCTTTATTCTATACTGTATATCTATATCTATATCTATATACCATTCTCTCTCTTGTATAATCTATTTTTATTCTTTTATTTCATTTCTATTTCTGTTCCATAATGTATTCTATAATCTTCTTCTATCTTCTGTAATCTGCCTATCATCTAGCAGTGTCTTTATTTTTCATTCTGTTCTTTTACTTGTGCTCTTCAAAGAGTCCTGCAAGGGAAGAAACAACAAGCCTATGACTGCACTTCATCAACCTCCTAGGTACAGAAACTCATGGACTCAATACAGACTTTGGAATTATGACACACTATAACTTGCTGGACATCTGATTTCCCAGGTACCTCTGCACTTTTATGTGCATTGCTACACCCCCTTCCTCCCCATCCCAGCCTGTCCCTCACCTTCTGACACCTCCATTTCCATTTTCACTGACTGGCTTTCTTGCCTGCATTGCATGCCAGCCTCTGGCTTCTTTACTATTCCTTCCATCCAGAAACAGCACACACACCAACTGTAGGTGCCTCCTCAGCCTGATGTAGGGTTTTTCAACCCGAAAGCTTGCTAAGATATATTTTTCCAACTGTTCAGTTGGTCTACTAAAAATTATCAGATTGACCCAAAGAACCTTGTCTGCCAGTGCCATGTCCTTAGACCAAGATGGCTACAACCTACACCCCTAGCACCTGTCCCTGGACAGCTGAACGAAAGGATGTGGGGCCCTGGACACATCTAAGCCCCAGGGCTGGGGCTGGCAGGGAGAGTTCTCTGGCAGTTGCTGGAGAAGAAGCTCCTGCAAGAAAGGAAAGAAAGGCTCTGTGAAAGTTTGGCTGCCTGATATGCTGCTAGTGCTACTGTGCTGCTTACTTATCTGTTGTTATTTAAAGTGGTGGACTGGGATGAGGCTGTAGGGAAGGAGGAGACCTAATTGGGGCACACTACTATGTCATGTAGAGGCCCCAGCATCAATGAGGGCATGCCTTAACACACACACAAAGTCACACATCACGAGTTTTGCTTGTCAGCAGCTTGAGGTGCAGTTTCCCAGAAACCCCTGCACCTATCTCCTTGAAACTTGGCAGACTTCATGGCCTCAGGAGAGGCTACACTGCCTGTTGTCTTCACCCACTGTGCCTTAACACACACGTGACACAAGTTTTGCTTGTCAGCAGCTTGAGGTGCAGTTTCCCAGAAACCCCTATATATATATCTCCTTGAAACTTGACACGCTTTGTGGCCTCAGCAGGGGCTACTATGCCTGCAGTTTTCACCACCCTGTACCTTCACACTTACAAGTGACATGAGTTTTGCTTTCAAGACTTTGAAGTGCAGTTATCCAGAAACCCCTATATATATATCTCCTTGAAACTTGACAAGCTTTGTGGCCTCAGTAGGGGCTACCATCCCTGCTGTTTTAATTGAAATCAAGCAAAAAATGACAAAGTTATAGGCAGTTTTTTGATTCCCAGTTAGAGTCTATGGGTGACATGTTGAAACAGCAAAACAGTTTTGACAAAACGAAATGGAACAGTGCTTCAGAACGAAATGAAACATTGAAATGAAACACTGTCCCTTCAAGATGGTGAAATGGAAGTCAAAATGAAATGGTGCTGTTTCACACAGCCCCCACCACCTTCTGCCATGGCTGGAGCAGAGCCAAGCAGGGCCAGGGCAGATGTGGGCTGCCTGCTGTGGGTTTGGGCCTCCCCACCCAACTGCCTTCCCACTGGGAGCCCCAAGCTGGCTGCATGCCCCCTGCCTGCTCAGCAGTAGCAGGGGCACAACTCCACACTGCTAAAACCTCCACTGCTGCTGAGCGGGCAGGGGGTGCATTATCATGGTGGTGCAGCGAGCGTGTGGCTCCCGGAGGCAGGGCAGCAAGGTAGGGAGCCTTGAGCCTGCAACAGGCATTTTGCATCCAGTGCTGCCCCATGAACAAATCTGGGGGGACACATGGCCCCTGTGTCCCCATCTGCTACCTAGATGAGCTGCCTGTGGCTCCATCCTGCTCCATGCCCTGGCCCCACATACCACCCTTGCTGGGCAGTAGGGCCATGCAAGGCTTCGGACTGTGCTTTGGATCTGGAGAAGATTCAGATGCTTTGGATGCCAAAGCAGCATGTCCAGATCGAAGTGCTGGCTTCTATGGGCTTTCTGAAGTGGTTCGGAGCTTCCAAACTGCTTCAGAGAAGCTTTGGAGCCGCTTCGGAGATCCAGCCATAGGGTATAATGGAGAATCAGTGAAATATCTATAATGCTGGGGGGGGGTGGCGGGGGGTTTCTGATGTGACTGAAACTTTCAGGGATGGTAGCCTCTGCTGAGCGCCTGCAGCCTGCCTCTGCTGAGAGCATGAAGCCTGCCAAGTTTCAAGGAGATATGTGCAGGGGTTTGGGAGGAACTGCACCCCAAATTTGTGAAAGCAAAACTCATGTCACATGTATGTGTTAAGCCACTGTGGGGTCAAAACTGCAGGGATGGTAGCCCCTGCTGAGGTCGCAAAGCCTGCCAAGTTTCAAGGTGATAGGTGCAGGGGCTTGGGGGGAACTGTACCTCAAGCTACAGACAAGCAAACTCATGACATGGGTGACACGGTGTGTGTTAAGGAACAGCAGGGTGAAAGCTGCGGGCCTGCTAACCGCTGCTGAGGCCATGAAGCCTGCCAGCTGTTGAGGAGATAGGTTCAGGGCTTCTGGGTTCTGGGGCCCTGCACCCCTAGCTGCTGACAGGCAGAACTTATGACATGGGTGCTTGTGCAACTGTCTGTCTCTGTGTTGGGGCAGTTGATTGTCTGTATTGATTATTTCCTCTCCTTAGTCTATGGTTTTGTAGGTGTTAATCATTGCTAATTAACTTGTTATCTAGTAGCTACTAGTATTGAGCTGGTCCCTGAGTGAATCATGATTGATTAGTAACTGGTAACACAGTAGCTTAGCAGCCAGGCCTGCAGTAGTCCCGTCCCCCCCATCCCATGCCCCAAGACAGACACAGTTAATATCCATTTTCTCCATCTCCCAACCTATGGAAGCAATGGTATCTTTAATTAGTGTTTAATTTATTTAGTACATATTTTACAGTTTTCTTTGTATACATTCTTTAAATACTGACAGCATAAAGATTGGTAATTGAATATATTTTAATGGAGAAGTTTAGTCTAAATAGCTTGCCACAGTAGAGCACAAAACATGTTTTAGAAGGCAGCAATAAATCAAACAAAAGGTTTAACCATTAGTAGCACTAATGCTACTTATGTATAATTAATACAAAATTGCCACTGAATAAAACTATCAATTAATGTTTAAATTGGATTCACATGTGCATATTATGCAGATCACTCATTACCTCTGTGCCCTAATTTATCACTCAGTACCAGTTCCATAAATCAAAATGCTTAGAGTCCTTTCTCTTGCAGTAGATAAGTAGTATGAATATAAATCCTGAATGCACCTCCTCCAGATACCAATACTCAGTTTCAAAAGCATTTAGCACCTATACTCTTGTTCAGACTGGGAATGCTATAGTTTAGTTCCCTGTGTGATATAAGAAAAATATTATTAAAGCAAAAAGAAGCAAAAGAAAATATCACTCACCTTTCTGAGAAGTAATGAGATTTATATTATTCTATACTTACACTTCATGGATAAAGGAACACAAAAGCATGAGACATGACAGTGCATTCATTATTTAGGGATCCAAGAGTAACAATGCTTGAAAAAGCGTGGAAGATAAAACACATTATATTCTTCCAGATCATTACTACAAGTAGAGAGCATAACGTTTAATAAAGTCTATGATAATAAAAATCAGGGAGTGTACACCATGCACCCAAATGTTTTCCCAGGTGGGGAATGCAGATGCTTGGGCTTCCCAAAGGGACAGTCGTCACTGAGCAGTACAAGGGCACCCACAACACTAGTACATATTT
This sequence comes from Alligator sinensis, assembly GCF_000455745.1. Lineage (NCBI taxonomy): Eukaryota > Metazoa > Chordata > Crocodylia > Alligatoridae > Alligator > Alligator sinensis. The sequence continues at coordinate 620,148 of NW_005842665.1, read as the reverse complement.
CTCAAATCTTTGTTATGAAATAAAGCTTTCCAAAAAAATGGTGTCAATTTTAGAGTGGCTGTGGAAGGGTTAACACTGAACTGTACGGGGTCAGAGAACCTGGTAGCCTTCTTGTAGCACGGTGCAGTCATGAAAAAGCCAGCTCTAGGTCACGACTCTGGAAAAGTTTTTTCTACATTCTACCTTCTAAAAACAAGGTGTCTCTCTTATCTGGGGGTGTGGGTACGCAAGAAAATGTGGTGCTCATAGCTGATCTTGCTCACTCTAACAGCAAGCAGCAGACATGACTTTGAAGGCACCTTACAACATGCCCTCATCAAAGGTCCATTCCATAACAAGGGAATGACTCACAACAAAATGATACTTTATTCTAGCAGGCCAGAAAAGCTCATCATACCGTGCTATTTGAGGCACATACAAGATCTAGATGTATGACTAGCGACACGCAGATGCTACTGTGTAAATGAAAGAGGTAATAGCCTGTGTCTACCTCTAGAGCAGTTTTGAATAATTGCTACAGAACATGTTTTTATCAGACAAGGTATACATCAAACCACAAGCACTGCATTTGCAGAGGTATTCATAGAAAGGGGCAACAAATTATTTCCCCCCTGTAGAAAATCCCTGCCTGCTGAGTCAAAAGTGATACAACATGTACATATGTACTATCAGTTATTCCAGCAGCTTCCCTAATCAACACCAGAGCTGTGACAGCCATTAATTACAGCACTACAGCACAAAAGAGGGCATTGCTGAATCACAGCCAGAAAATACTTGCCCATGTTGTGTCTGAAATTGTGCTGACCACATGACCACAGGCATGAGATCTAAGACATGCGCCTGTACATAAAAGCCAAGACATGGAACATTTTATTTAAATGGTTATCGCTGTTCCTTTCACGATTTTTTTCTCCAGGAGGCTCTTGAGGCTTTAGATATTAGTTCCTGAAGCATCATGCTTGCTAAATACCTAGGACACTGAAAAATTCAATCTGCCATTGTTCCCCCAGACCTCTCTTGATATATTCCTCACTGGTTTGCCAGACTGTATGAACCCAGTCACTGATTTATAGAATGTGGCTTAATGCTAGTCTGATTTATCGAGCCAGGCAAGGGAACTGGAGTTAGTTTCCAGTTTTATTGAAAAGTGAAACTGATGTATTTGCTGTGTTACAGTAGTTCTCATTAATAATAATCTTTTAATAAATAACTATCATCCTTAATAGAAAAACTCCCAGTATTTCTCCTGCTTTCTTACATCACTTGCTGTGACCCTTCTGCATGGCTGGATTTTTGTATTTACTGCTTCAGCCAAATTCTTGCAGAGAGCCTGGTGGTCCCTGAACACAATTCCCAATTCAGAGGACCAGGCATGAACCCTGAGACAGCAATTAAGTTAGAGAGGAAATGTGTATTTTCAGGCAAGATTATTTGTTTTAGTTTAAAGAAACAGCAAAGAACAGTGTAAAGTCTCCACAGAGAAAGTGCATGGTCACTTTAACTTTTTATAGTTGACCTGAACCACAGTGGTCATTGGCTTTTGCACCAGACTTTCAAAGGTGGAGTAGACAGAAAATGAATGCCATCTCTTTTCTGTTACACAGTGATATTCATCATGCATTCCACAGTTATAGCAAACACAGACACAATTTTGCGAAAAATAGAAATGAGTTAACCTAGTAGTTTTCAGAGAAACCTTGTCTGTGGAAACCAGTTGCCAGTAAAGATGTCTTGTTTTTGTTTTACTTGTATTCAATAACATACATAAATAATATGGGCAGATTTTTCATCCCCCACATGCAAGGAATATCTCTCACACCAGGAAAATCCAGAGACTCCTCCCTAATGTACCTGGATAACTAATAAGTAGTAGTAGCTCAATTCTCCTAGCACCTGAAACAGGCATATATTAAAAACTGAAATAGTAAAACACAATTGGCATATGCAGCTAAATTCTCCTGTGTTCACACAGCCAAGAAGTGTGTGTATAAAATGTTTTGGTTTTAATAGGTGACATGATAGAACGATACAATGGATTCCAAATCTGAGGAAGGAATAATTTAATATTAACATCCTTTAAGAATTACAGTCTTTGTTACCACAGAAAGCACATAGGAAATCATCTGCTATCTACCGGTGTATTCTGTAAATCTGCAGCTTTTACCCAGTAAATTACAACTGTAATCCTGCCCATACAAGTCCAATAGCACACAAATATACCACAGTACTCATCCAAGAATAAAGTCCTCATCATTCTGAAAAAACCCCAACCACCCACTAACCCACACATAAGTATGTCCCTCAGTACATTAAAGAAGAAAGCAGGGCCTTAATTAGTCAGTCAGTTAATGAAGCATAGCTCATAATCCAGATTAGTCTACTTTATGTGTGCTGGTTCTATAAATTGAACAAGAATATAGAATGGTAGAATTTTATGGCTTATCTACCTAGGATTTTTTTCCCCAGGAGAGATGTTTTTTTTCATTCTTATTATACTGGCAAAACAATACTGAAAAGGTGCATCCCCACTGCTTTGTTGATGCCAGTTTAATATGCTACCCTTGGAAGTCACTGTGTCCACACAGTTCTTAGCTTTTTCAAAATAGGCACTCTCAGCACTATGGGTGTATATACAGCACTGGGCAATGTTGCACCATGAAGAGCAAGTCATGCTGGCATTCTTCTTGTCACACATGTGTGACTGTCACAAACATGCTACAAGACAGAGGCTACAGGGATTGTGGCAGTTGGGTGTCAAACTCAGAAACTCCCAGGTTTCATTTTCTGGTATTCCATAATTCATTTGATTTTAGCAACAGCCACTGAAGTCAGCAGACATGACTGATTGTACATAGGGATCAAACTAACAATGGGTTGGGGCCCAGCCACAGAGCTAAGAGTGTAAGGAACTAATTTTCTGCTCCATTCACTCCCCATGTGGGCCAGTAGCAAGTGCAGTGTCTGTGCTTGGGGAGGGAAGGGCTAGACACATGGAAGTCCCTGTGGCTCTACCAAACAGAAGACTACAACATCCCATGGGATGATACAACATATACAACCACTGTGGGCACATGTACACATGACGCTACATTGCCATAGAAATGCACTATGGCAACATAGAGTCCGTGGGCAAAATCGGTGATGCCATAGCAGCGCACATGGTGTAGTACTGGCTGTTACTGTGCCATTTAGGAAGTTCTAAATGATGACATGGAAGCAACGGTGCCATAGTGGCCCTATGTTCCTTAGAGCTCTGGGAAGGGCTAAATCTTCTAAATCAGCATGACTACTCCTGGTGGCCCTGGACCTATTTGTTCACCACTGCTACTTGCTCAGGACTAGGATAAACAGCATAATCTGGACCAAAGCAAGTAAGAAGATATCGTTTATAACCGTACTTCCATATGATCAAGATTCAGCTCTTGATCAGACTAAACTAAACTCTACCAGACCTAGGAAAGAGATGGTTAGCTGTGCTAATCTGAAATCAGGCTGGAGGCAGGGCAAGGTGGCACCTTGGAGACTAATTGGTTCAGAGGCATGAGTTTTTGTAATCAACAACCTACTAAATCAGATGCTAACAGAAACAATTAGTCTCTCAGTTCAGGAAGGGAAAAGATGCCAGCAGCAACAAAGCAGGTTCTTGCCTACAAAAGCTCTTACCCCTGTGAACGAGTTAGTCACTCAGGTGCCACCCTGCACTACTTTTTGCCAGCCGTAGAAGGAAAGATTCTGGGACCCAAGAGATTTGGGCTTAACTCCTTGTATAAAAAGGGGGCAACTCTGTTTCCATGTACTTCTGTTTCCCCATCCATAAAACTACTTAATTTTTTTTTTCCTGGGACATCAAGGAGAGAGATGTGAATGTTTTGAGATTCTCAGAGAAAACTATAGATTTGCAAAATATTATCATTTACCAAACATAAAAGACAAACTGGGAAAGGTCCACAGAAGACTTAAACAATTAATAAGTCAAATTTCTTTCAGTTTTCACTGACAGCCTGATACTGTCATAAGGACATCAAGAGTTTCTTGTTGCTTATTGGAATTAAATTACTCCTTCCCCCAGTGGCCATGGTTAGATGGTTAAAGCAGTAAGTCCCACACTAATTTGTTTGTTCATTCAGTGCCATTCAGCTCCCCATAGAAGGTACAAAATTAAGAATTGTCAGCTTCCATAATGGACTGACCTTTTCAGACTGAAAAGTTCAAAACCTGGCCCATTGGATCCAAAAGTAAATCTGCCAAGAGCAGCTGCAATCCTCAGAGAGTCAATGTAAATGTTCCAACAGGTAAATAATAACTCAGAGAGCTTGGGAATAATATCCTGCAAGTTGAGCGAGAAGACGAGACGTCATGTGTAGAGTAAATTAAAAAGGAAATGCCATTTCAGTGATATAGCCTGAGGAAAAACAACTCCCATTATTTCAGTTATCTTCTAAATCAAATCTAAAAAACAGGAAGTAATCATGTTTGTAACAGACACTAACTTATTCCTTTCTGGTACATTATTAACAAGGCCTTTTTATTAGTGCTCTTCTTAATTATTTGTATTTCAAGAGTAACTTTAGCCCTGAGTCACAGCTAGAGTCCCACTGTGCTTGCTAAGCACAGAAGAAACATGCTATAACAGGGGTACGCGTACCCTTGGGGTACTTGGGAAGGCCACGGAAATGTGGCTAAATTTAAAATCATTGGGCATATCCCCACATGCAGGGTTGCTCTTTGCAGCAAAAAACAACACTCCTTTGGTCTTTCCAGAAGTTTTTTTTTAAATCCGAGGTTCGGCAGTTTCACTAATATCTAAGAAACAAAGTGGAAAGCTACATGGCAGCATGCACTAATTAGACCATTTCTGATAACAGCAGGGAACTTTTCAGAGGTCGGTGTGTTTGACTAAGGATGTTATTTTTTTCTCTCCCCCCCCAAAAAGGAAGAAGAGCCAGTGGAGACCTCACTGAATACAGCCCAGAAATTCAGTTTCTATTCAGTGCAGTTACTGTAATCTAATTTCTGCACTCCTAGACTGAATCTTTATCTATCAGGTGTCCTGGCTATGATATCTCAAGCAATATTCTCTCAGTGGAGCTAAGAAGACAATATTTGGTACCAACAGGCTTTGAATAACCCATCTCAATAAAATATATGGAAGTGCCCATTAAGTACCCCCCTCACCAACAACTCTTCTTCAAGTTGCGGGAGTCACAACACTGCACATTTCAACTTCCTCTTCACTCCCACAGCTGAGCTATGCCTGTCACACGTGATTAGTGTGGCCCTGCCCTCAATGAGGTGAAGCCAGACCAGGTTGCCCTGCACCTTATCTGTATATCCATTTTTGGAGGATCTTGGGACTCATGACAAGACCACGCAGTTCTAGTCATGAGCGTGGGCTAATTATCACATGGCTTCTTTGTGGGGGTATCTGGAGTACATGTACAAGCAGTGCTGAGCTGTGGGATCACTGTGGCTTGAAATCCTGTTGACTCTGCTGGGGGCCAGCCCAATGAACTATGTAGTAAATCTTGAGTCTACATGTGGCCATACAGCGCCTTTGTTACTGCACTGTCATTTAGTACTTCCTTTTGGAAGTACTAAAAGACGGCACAGTAATAGCCCATACTGTGCTGTGCCAGCCATGCAGTTATTTTTGGCCACTACATTGCCTTAGTAAAGCACTATAATGATGGAGCGTGGTGCCGTGGCGACATACTTGGGGCATCACGCTTTTTGCCAACGGACGCTATGGCACCATGGTGCATCACTATGGCACTGTAGCATCTTGTGTATACTAGTTTCAGTGCCCAGTTTGTACTACATGTAAATATGAGCCAAAGTGCTGCTCAAAAGTGTGTTTGTGGAGTACCTGTGCTAAAACCTGAAGCAGTTTCAAAAAAAAGGTAACATGCATCAATTCTGGATGAACTAAGTGCATGGGTACTATATATGCAAATTGCTACAGTCGTGTTTATTTCAAGCTTATTGTTTTCAAATTTGCTCCTCACTTCTATGTGCTCAGGGAGACCCTGCGTCTGACAGTAAGCTGAGGGGGAAGGGGCTGCCAGGTGAAAAAGTTGCAGGGGGGAAGCAGAGAGCAAAAGAGCTACCTGACCCCTCATTTATTTTTCCTGCTGTAACAGTGGGAGGAGGCCAAATTCAGGGCAAAGCTCCAATAATTAATTCTATACCTGGAAAATTATAACAAATTTATACATTTCCTATATACAGAATCTAGTTATTAGAGAGATGTCTTATAATCAGGGTCATCTGCTATTGGAATAAATGTGGTACTCTGTGTTTTGAGGGACTTCTGGTGCATGTACAAACTGGCTCCCCTTGTGAGTAAATTGCTGCATATTTTTACAGAACAAGTATAGTACAGGCAATTTAATTCATACCTTCTCTCATCTCTCAGGCTTAATTTGGAGGGAACTTCCCCCTAAAGAGATAGAAATATGGTGTAGTCATCAGGCTTAGACATTCTTAGTGCTCTGCTGAGTCTATTGACAAACAAGCAAGTCAGTTTTAATGGAGGGTTTTGTGATATTAATACCTCTTCATTGAGAACTGAACCGAGAGCCACAGTTCATTTTACATGGACCAATAAATATCAGATGAAATGTTCATTGAGTCAAATCCAAACCAGTGATCTAGAAGTTTATGGCTTCGGGGCTCTAGATTCCCACTGACTTCAGGATTCTAGAATTTCCATTGACTTCAAAGGAGCAAGAATTTCTCGTAATATCGCCTTAATAAGACTCAGAGCTGTAAAGACTTTGCTCTGGGATGTACATTTTTAAACAGAATCTACCAGTGTAAGCTATTTATTTACAACCTTGGCTTGAAAATACCTTGGCAATACTACCATATTATTTATGGGGTAGGCAAAGCATCAAGATATTAAAGCTGTGGTATGAGATATTTCCAGTTTCAAAAGTGGCTCGTAAATAAGAAGTGAGGTCTTACATTTTAAGAAGTGTTAAGGTTCTTGTCCTTGAGTCCTACAAGAAACTAAATAATAATACTAATAATAAAAAAATACACGCCACAGGACAGTTGAAATCTATACACCTGATTCTTCTCTAACTTCAATTTTAAAGCAGGCTAACACCACCTAGATGGCTGAGGGGAAAAGGAGGCACCTGCCAAAAGTGGGATATGCAGTTGACATCTGGGAACTTGGGAAGTTCCTCTTCTGTGAAAGGGGGCAGAGGAAGAGGAAGGCATCATCCAGAGGGTCCAACTATATTCTGTAGAACGTCTTCCTCTTTCTTCCTCTGAACTTCATCCTCCCATTCACTAGTAACTGTCATCAAGTTTGGAGATGGCCAGTTCACTTTCAGCATTCCTATCCTTTCACTCTGGCACCCAGAAATAAAAAGAGGCCCCAATTCTGATTCTGGACTCTGGTACCACAGCCTCCACCACTTAAAAAATACCCCTGCATTAATAGACATTTATAACAGGTACATAGCAGTAGCCATCCCAATAGGTACCTATGATGAAGACATCACTTATGCCATGTTGAATGTGCCAGCTATTTTGTGCAGACACCACTATTCTGATGCATTTCACTGTTAACATCAGATGCAAAACTGATCTTTTCATCACTTCCATTGCTAATACCTGTTGTAGTTTCACTGCCCATTTCATGTAGTTCCAATTTATATGGCCATTAACCCAACAAGCTACTGAAATAAAATAAATCATCATTATGTTTTTTATAGCAGCTGCTGGGGTGACAAGTGCTTTTTTGAGCTTGCAGACCAAAGCATAATTACAGAATTTTTACAGAATCAAATCCACCCCCTCTTTTTGACATACAGCTCAGCTGTGCTGCCTACCCTACGCAAATAACTATGTGGTTATAGGTGTATGTTCCTGCTGCAATAGGTCAGCATAACTGGATTCATTTTAATTGGAATAGGACATTTACAGAATTTCATATATTTTCCACATATGGACTCCCACTGCGTTATATTCTGTCATAATCATTTTCTTTGTGCCTTATCTGCTGTGAGTGATCAGAAATCCTCTGTCCCATCTGATCCATGATTTAAGATTCTGACCTTTGCAGTATTCTGTAACTTGACTGCTGGCTTATCTCCTTTGTTTATAGCTTTACAGCAGAGATAGAAAAAGGGGAGGGGAAGCTGCACCCTTGGAGGGAAAGCTAACAACACAACTTTTCAATTTGTGTGTGAAAGAAGAAAAACAAAGTAGTTACAGAAAGACTCCCTGAACATAGGCAAGAAAGG